>NW_024881910.1:257500-420000 GCF_019059575.1 Amphibalanus amphitrite | reverse complement strand
CGCTCTGCGGCCGTTTTTTGCGAAGTTATTCACCAAAACTGAACCGTACCCTGGGGCACTCGACCTGACCTCAGAGGTCACCGGTTGACCTAGGACCTTAAAATCGGGTACCAATCTCTGCGTCTCGTAACGGCGCACACGCTCGTTTTTTCCGCGACGCGCTAGCTCCACCAGGGGCGAAACGGCGAGGGGGGGGGGTCGTACCCGCCCCCCCCCCCTCGGCCGGCGCGTATGTAGAAAACCAATAGGTCCGGCGAGGGTTAATGCTGCAATATGTTCCTGACTTGCTTGTTATGTGCATGTATCCACATTCCACATTACGATGATTTAGCAAAGCATGCTGACATGCTATTGGAATACCACGGAACGCCTGACAGCCGAAAGCACAAGATGTCAAAACAATGTATAAACAAGAATGGACAGTAATTACCAAGTCAATAATATCCTAACGATCCTCTCAATTGCTATGGCTTGTATGTGCGAATTTGTGTGTGTCGATGCGATGGTTAAAATAAATATGACTCGCTCTCGTTTACAAAATACCTATTCGTTTGAAATAGGCGCTACCAGGAAGTGAGGTAGGCAATGCATGCGACAAAGTGAGGGACATAGTGCAGCATACCTACTTCACATGATGTTGTGTCTGAAGCCTGTATTTGAGGGACATAAAACGCGTCGAAATCATAGGGACCGAAACGTGCAACTTTTAACTATCATATGTTTCGCTTAAACCTTTTCCTCCGATGCATTTTATCAAAAGCGATAAATATCAGCGTTTTATTAAAGTTAAGCTTTCTTATGATTTAATGAAAAATAGAAAAATAGAGACTGAAACGCAAGGAAAAGCAGTAACAGCATTTCTTAGACTTAATTCTTATTAACAAAACGACGATTCTAACATTTTACGGTTTCATAATGCGGCTCCAGTTTAATGCAGCTATAAATCACGTATAGGTCGCATACATCAATGCCCAAACAAAGCATCAACATTCGTATGATAAAAATCCATTTACAAAACCTTGCTAGTTCTATCTTCCTCGACAAACGGCAATGAAATGCATAAACAAGGCCATAAAATGCATAACTGTGAATGCATAAAGTTTCATGATCACTCAGAAAGCAGGTGTACTGCAATTCATAGCTCAATAGCAATCAATGGTGCATCTCCCTCCTCTCTCTCTCTCTCTCTCTCTCTCTCTCTCTCTCTCTCTCTCTCTCTCTCTCTCTCTCTCTCTCTCTCTCTCTCTCTCACTCTCTCTCTCTCTCTCTCCCTCTCCCCCTCTCTCTTTCTCTCTCTTTCTCTCTCTCTCTCTCTCTCTCTCTCTCTCTCTCTCTCTCTCTCTCTCTCTCTCTCTCTCTCTCTCAGCCTCTTCTCATTCGTTCTCTTCGCCAGCATTCAATGCAGATTTTGTGATTTCCCCAGACGTTTGACACCAAGACTGCACACACCGAGCGCCCTCGAAGAACTGCTCGGCTGTGTTGCAAACGGCCGACAACTGCCGGGGGCTCAGATACACCGGTACCGACTTCACAGCAGCGGCAGGCAGCGCCATGAACATGACCCTGTATGTGGCGGTGAGTTTTATACTACCCTTCGACTGACAATTATGAATAATTTACTGTGCATATGAATTATCTACACACGACACCGATCAAAATCATTGGAGATGTTTTGCTTATTAATTAAACCTCGCCGATCGAGGGGGAGGGGACGGGTGCCCCCTAGGTTTTTTTCGCAATAGTTTCGAACAAGCCGGCGATAGAGAGCTGAAACTTAGCATACCTGACCTTTAATTCAAGACGCATCTTGTGACACCAACTGCATTTTAATGTGAGGTCAGGTCGCTGACCTATGGCGTAATAAGTATTTAAACCTCTGCACGGTCCTCAGATGTCGCAACTTCGCAACGCCCTCAGTGCCAGAGAACTTTCACAGGGAGATGAAGCTTACCTACAGGACTTAGCATCCTCCGAAGGTCTCACATTTTTATATCTCAGATTTTTCCTAAAGGTCACATGAGGTCAGGTCAGTCGATTCACGTGACCTCACAATTATAAGTCAATGCAAAAAAGAAAACTGCTATAATGCCTAGTTATGCCTATTTTGGCGCCGGGAAAGATCTCAAGCTATCTCAAGCACACGGAATCATGATTTCATGCACTCCTTGCAAGTTCAGATGCTTTACTTTTGCATTTGTGACCTTGCGTGACGTCATTTATGGGTCATAAGAGTTTTTCGTCAATGCCTCCCAATCAAATTGAGCTAGCGAGTCAGGAAAGCCACTAATGGACTCAGGAAGACCTGCCAAATCGAATGGTATGCAATATGACATCCTCCGACCAGCTCCGTGACTTAAACGCTCTGACCTGACCTTGAACCGAGGTCAATACCTTAACCCGGCAGGCGGTGGGCCTACCAGCCACCTTCCGCGCGGTGGGGGGGGCACTTTTTTGCCCCCCCCCCGTATCTCCGAAACTACTGGACGGATCCGGAAAATTCAAACGGCGTTCCATAGCGCTGTCAAATTTGTCGAGGGAAACCAAATTTCATTGACCTCGGGGTCACCGATGACGTCACAGGTCAGGTCAAAGATAAAATGTTTCACCGTTCACGGGGCTTCTAGGGAAAGCGCTATAACACCGAGTAAAACGCATTTTCTCGAAAATCAGCGATAAGGCGTCAGTTGTCTAGTACATATGTTGCTATTAGAGGTCACTGGTCATACCAGGTCAGGTCACAGGTCAGGTCACCAAAGGTCACCGAGGGTCACCACATGAGCCCAACTTTACTAAGGTTATGCAATGCATGTTTTATGGCCAGTTTTTCATTTCCAGCTAAATGGTGTTGGTTATAAGACCATCAGGTACGGTTTAGGTCACTTGCTGGTGGAGGTCAGGTCAAGGTCAGGTCAAAAAAAGGTCAAATTTCAAAGTTGATATTTTTGCATAAAATGGGTATCGATTCGATGCAGCTCGTCACGGGGAGTCTTAAGGTGGTCTTTGTTTTGCGCTACGAGGTCTAGAATTTCTAAAAATTGAATTTGAAAATTTGACGTCATCAATTTTGAACAGTTTTTTCGCTATAACTTGGCCAAAAAAAGAGGTATCGATCTCAAATTTGGTATGTAGATAGAAGGCGGTAGGGGCTATCACATATTTTCCGTTTTTTTGAAATTCAAAAAACTTTTTGGATTTTTTGGCTATTATATTCAAAAAATCTATTTTTTGATTTTTAGGGGTGAAAATCCAAAAAATTCGAAAAACCGAAATAGCAGTTTTGTAGCCCTTTTAATTCCACACCTTTTATATCTGAAGCATTTTTCTGTATCTCTAAAGATGTAGGCCTGACAGCTCTTCCCGCGAAACCTTTTTTTTGGGTCGAAAATGGCAAAAATGACGTCACTCTGACGTCATTAGCGGCCAACCTATCATAGCCTTTGGATAAATGTTTGGTCACCATGTGCGCTAGCTGCTCCCGGGAGGGTACTGAAAGTTTGGTGACGATCGGCGCAGCGGTTCTCGAGATATATCGAAAAAATTAAAGGGGGGGGGGGAAATGCCCCCCCCCCCGCCTGGAAGGTTAACCCGGCAGTTGCTGGGGTATTTCGCCACCCACCGTTTGCTGGGGGGGGGGGGGGGCGTTAAACGCCGCCAGCCGATAACTCGAGAACCAATAGGCGCAGCGAAACGCACGAGGCGGCAAACGAAAGAGCGCGACGAGACGCCTCAGATGAGTACTTTAAAATTGAATTTGAGGTCACAGGTCGGGTCAAGGTCAGGTCAAACACCTGAAATCGGGCTTTCAGTAGCATGGACTTCAGGACTTCGCAATGGGCGCCTCTCGCCATAAACTCTGTCAAAACGGTGCACAATCCATCTTATAAGGCCTACAAGAGTGTCAGCCCCATATAGGGGTCAGTCAAGCATAGGTCAGGGTCAAGGTCAGGTCAACCGGGTAGGCAGATATCCCCGAAAATCAAAACTGATATTCGCAGCCTGTGACACATGTTTTATAGGTAATTTGGGGCGTAGAACACGATGGTGACATTCATGTTGTCATATGTGTACGTGTTTGGCTCAAAAAGTTCAATTTAAGAAATTCATGTATCATGGTCACGAAAAATTGCCAAGATTCAGTTCAAGATTTTGGAAAATGCGGAACGATAATCAATAATTAAAGATAGCCATTAGATTGATCATGGTATTGGCAGTCTAATGGCGTTTGCGGCATGTCTGTATGTCTATTCTGTGATTTTATATGATTTTTTGAACATATGCCGTTTTTGGTCGTAAACTCAGAAATCATGACGTCACTAAAACCTCGATATCTCAAAAATTGTCCCACCGATTTTTTGAAACTTTGTCACAATAAACTTCAATTAATTCTCTACAGGTACCCAAAATTTGGCGCGCCTGCGGCGCGCCGTTTTTATGCTATGGCCCGTGGGGGCGTAAAGTGGGGGCGTTTAACGCCCCCCCCCCAGCAACTCGCGGGTTAACTTGACCCCACCCACCAAAAAGGTCTGAGCAAGGCGAACACGATGGTGCCAAGATTGCGGCTCTGCGGCCGTTTTTCGCGAAGCCGTTTTTCGCGAAGAAAAACCGAACCCGTGCCTTGGACCACTTGACCTAACCTCAGGGGCCACCGGTTGACATGAGAATTAAAAGCGGATACCATTCGTCGCGTCTCGTAACGGCTCAAGGTAGTGCTTTATCACGGTCATTGTGTACCGGTGTTGATGTGTCAGTGTGTAGTGTTAGCTGCTTTGGTGTCATAGATATCAAGACATAACACTTCCCACAATACAATGAAGAATAGGGGTGCGAAGACGTAGTCCTAATCAGGTTTTCACTTTTGACCTCAATCAAAAACGACGCATGGCTGCGCAAGTACCTATGCATGACCTCCATTCTTCTTAGTCTCACAGCTGAACAGATCCACACGTCTGATGGGTAAAATAACGATCAGGAAACACCCAGGTACCTAAATGCACAGACGGCATCACCCAATAGGAACTGTACCAGTGTATCAGGACCTCCGACGCTATCAGTGTCCGGTTCCACTTTCGCCCGGGGCGGTAGCCGTTGACGGTCGTCGGTACTCAGTGCGTGGTCCACCTGGGGCTGATACTCGACCTACAGAATGCAGATATGGTCCGCCCGGCCCGGTGCGTCGCTCCGGTGCACGCCAGTGACTGATGACAGGTTCAAGATTTTGGTCACCGGATGTCACTGCATGGTAGGTAGCGCACGCACTGAGGCTCGAGGTCCGATCTGGTTCTCAATGCTCCGCCACAACTCACCTTACATAAAGACTAAAGAGCCGGCGACAGCCTAGCAAGAGATCAGATTTTGACAAACCTCTACCGCCCACCAATACGGTGTACAATATCGACCCTTTTCCCCGTATCTCCCGCAGTTTGTGCTGGCGGCTGTGGTGACCGGCGCTGCGGCCATCTTCCCTCTGACGGGTTTCGGCGGCTGCGACCAGGAGGTGACGGAGGTGCGGGCCGGCCGTGCCGTCCACCTCAGCTCGGAGAACTACCCGCGCCCGTACCCGCGCGGTGCCTGCCAGCGCCGCCTGCTGCGGCCCGACTCCGCCGATACAGCCGTCTCGCTGGTCTGCACCGACATAGACCTGGACTCCGTGGTTCTCCCCTGGGTCCACTGGCGCGTCTGGGGGGATTTCCTCGAGCTGCCCGGCCGGGGTATGCTGTACGGCCGCCAGTGGTTTCAATGTGACACGGCGCCTCTGTTACTGGACGCGCCGCCCGGCGACGAGGTGCCGCTCGAGTTCTCGGCCAACTATCTGCTCCAGCACAGAGGGTTTAACTGCGTGGCCCGCGGTCTGTCCAAGGAGCGGCGGAACAGCCGGCGGCGGGCGGCCCGACTGCACCGCGAGCTGACAGGTCAGTGTCTGGGGTAACAGGTCAGTGACAGGTCAGAGGCAGGGGTGACAGATCAATGATAAATCAGGGAAGAGCTTACATGTCGGTGACAGGCCAGGGACGGGAGAGGTGACAGGTCGGTGAAACGTTTGTGACATGTCAAAGACAGGTCTGTGACAGGGCGGAAGGGCAATTACAGGTCAGTGGCAGGTCAGGGCAGTGGTGTCAGGTCGGCGACAGGAAACAGAAGGGGTGACAGACATGTCAGTGACAGAGGAGAACAGAACTGGCAGGTCTGTGACAGGTCAGGGGAGCTGTCAGGTCAGTGACAGGGGGCAGCAGGGATAGCAAGTAACAGTCAGGGTATAGCGGGGAACAACAAGCTAGTGACAGGATAGCCATAAAACGTGTTGCAGCCTCCGTTATCCGGTATTATAGCCATATATGGTTTTACAGTCTCCGATATGTTATAACCCTGAAACATATTTGTCTCCGGTGTTTTAAGTTAACGCCATTCGGCTCATACTGCAACTTCTCACCTACGTGTTTCCATGAATGGCGCTATCGCCATCCAACGTACCTATTGCAGTCCCTTATATTGGTGCTGTCTTCATAGAAAGCATTGCATTCTTTTCTGGTGTTGTCTTCATATACAGCATTGCAGTCTTTCATTCTGGTGTTGTCTTCATATAAAACATTGCAGTCTCTCATGCTGGTGCTGTCTTCGTATGGAGCACTGCATGGTCTCTCATGTTGGTGCTGTCTTCATAGAAAGCATTGCACACTTTCATTCTGGTGTTGTCTTGATATAAAACATTGCAGTCTCTCATGCTGGTGTTATCTTCGTATGGAGCACTGCAGTCTCTCATGTTGGTGTTGTCCTCATACAAAGCATTGCAGTATCCAAAGGTTCAGCGATAGCCGGCCGGCGGACAGCGATGAGGACAAAATACATATAGTGGCAAATGACAGTAGGGTTGGCAGATATCGCCAATGCATATGCAAGTCAAACCGACAAATGCAAACGCTCTAGAGGGGTTTTAACCCACTGGAGACTACTGTATAATAGCTATATGGCTATAGCACCACACCACGGACACTGCAATAACGACAGAGAATAAAACGGACAGGGCACTGGCAGATGACACCAGGGATGACAGGCTTATGACAGCTGAATACTGACAGCAAACGCCAGAGATACAAATAGGTCACCAGGGGTTGATCTCTCAGCAGCCTATCCCACCAGGCAGACTCGGGCTATGGACACGATCTTGCCGTTTTACCGAGCCTTACCCTTGCCGCCCCGAGTCTCTAATGTCTTATACACATGCTTTTCATTGTGGCGCTGATGTATCTATCTCATGCGACATTAGAAACTCGCGCAAACAGCAGTCCCTTTCGTGGATCAGTCGTGTACAAAGCACGACGGTATGGTATCAGTTCCTCGCCCGTTCCGTGGAACGCACGCTACCATTTCGCCGCCCGCCACTGCGCGGCTAACGAGGCCATTTTCAGAGGGGAGTCTGATAGAAAGTGAGTCTGCTCGATAGCATTATGTCTCGGCTTGGTTACACACCCACACACAAACATTCATTTGCGATCCGTATACCGTGACGACACGCCACTGGGTCGGTAATCGCTAATGATCTTCTACAAAGTAAAAATGGTTGTTGTCGCGTATGCATCGGTTACCTATCCCTCTTACGGCTTATTGATTCAACGGAAATTTAAGAAAGGTAGTCAATTAATGCAAAGGGCTGAACAAGCTCATGAAATAAAGGCGAATGCCACTTATAAAACGTTCGTCCATTCGGGTGCTCTCAGGGGAAACTCTGCCGATATCCCGGCGCGGCGATTACCATTATAGCGATTTAGCTACCTACCAACATTTCAGCTGTCTTAGCAAATACGACGTTAGCGGAGAAAGGGACGGAAACACAGGGAACTCCCTCGCTGTTTCCCGCTACCAGGAACCCCCAGGCACATTTATTTGAAAGTCGAAGGGCGCTTGACTATACCAAACGTGACTATACATAATCGAGCGTCACAGGCGCGCGGACGAGTCCTCCTCTGGGCCAGCATTTAGAGCTAACAACAGTGATTGATGTTGTTGTGGTGATCGGTCGTGGCACGCGACACACGCACACACGACAGATAGGTCGTTTCACTCGTACGACGCAACAGATTCTCTCTCGGGTAAATATAACGTTTGTCTCATGTCTTTTGGGAGTTCGGCATTTTTCGCTTACGCAAAGACCAGAACGTACTCGTATAGAAAAGTGAAAGGAAATGAAAGCGAACGCACGCTGAAAGCGAACATCGAACTTATCTGCTCAAGACCACCATCTTCTAAAATAAACTTTAAGTCGCTTTGTCACTTAGGCATGTCTTCAAGGATCTTGAGCATGCCTATCGTTCGTCGAGCGCAAATCTTACTGGAACGGTTATATTTGCACTGGCATTTGAAGAAAATATGTTGTTACCAATTTAAATGCAAAGGCAAATCAAGAAAAAAACAGTCCATTCTCCTGTTAAACACCTGCATTGCATAGCACCAGCCAAAATGCTCATGTTACTCACTTGACAAATAACACTTTAGTGTAAAGTAAGATAGTGATACCAACAATGTTTTACAATGTTTCACTTACCTTAAAAATATGCCTATTCTTTATACAATGAAAACCACTAAATATAGTAGGTGAGCGCTGGTGAGCATTAATGGTTCATAAATGGTTTCCTAAATGGTTTCAAAAGGACTGTTTACTAACTCGTGTATAATTTTGGTTCTGCCGTTAGCACATGTAAAACAAACAAGCCAAGACATTGGGCGAATGAGCAAAATGCTGGCTAAGGAAACGTTATGAAAATTAATCAAGGATTTCATTATCAGATGAGCATCATAACCAAGCGCTATGCGTTCCACTACCTTGTTATTATTTGGTGAGTTAACCCTCGCCGGCCGAGGGGGGGGGGGGCGGGTGCCGCCCCCCATAGGGTTTTTTCGCGATAGCTCCGAACACGCTGGCGATAGAGAGCTGAAACTTGGCATACCTAACCTTTGATCCAAGCCGGATCTTTTGACACCAACCGCATTTTTGGGTCAGGTCAGGTCATTGACCTATGACGTCATAAGTGAACCTCTGCACGGTCTTCAGATGTCGCAACTTCGCAACGCCCTCACTTCCAGAGGAGATGTCACAGGGAAATGAAACTTGCAGGATCTAGTATCCATTATGAGTCCCACAACTTTTATATCTCGGATTTTTCCTAAAGGTCATATGAGGTCAGGTCATTTTCGTGACCTCACCATTATAAGTCAATGGGGAAAAATGAAAACTGCTATTCTGGCACCGGGAACGATCTCTAACTATCTCAAGCACACAGAATCGTGATTTGATGCACTCCTTGCAAGGTTAGATGCGTCACTTTTGCAATGTTGACCTTGCGTGACGTCATTTATGACGTCATCAAGGTCATATTAGTTTTTCGTCAATAACTCTTGATCAAATTGAGCTAGCGAGTCGGGAAAGCCACCAATGGACTCAGGAAGACCTGCCGAATCGAATGATATGCAACATGATCTCTTTCGACCAACTTCGTGACCTGGGGTGCTGACCTGACCTTGACCTGAGGTCAACACCCCAAGTTGACCTGACCCGGACAAAAAGTATATCATTCGACGCGCCTGAGCAAGACGAACACGATGCTGCCCCAATCGGCGCTCTGCGACCGTTTTTTGCGAAGTTATTCACCAAAAACTGAGCCGTACATTGGGGCACTTGACCTGACCTCAGAGGTCACCGGCTGACCTAGGACCTTAAAATCGGGTACCAATCTCTGCGTATCGTAACGGCGCACACGCTCGTTTTTTTCCGCGACGCGCTAGCTCCACCAGGGGCGAAACGGCGAGGGGGGGGTCGTACCCGCCCCCCCCCCCCCCTCGGCCGGCGCGTATGTAGAAAACCAATAGGTCCGGCGAGGGTTAAATGTCACGGATGTTAAATAAACTCACGTGAAACGGTTCGTGACTGGAATCGCTAACGATCTGGGGTTGCCGGTTCTGCGTTGACTTTGAAACGGCGAAATGTGGAACAATGAAACTGAGAGTGTATGCTGAACCTCGCGCGCCATAAATCGTTCACTTTTTCACAACTTTTAAAGAATGTAGTCAGTACGTGCTTAGTTCTGACATGTGAAAGTGTTCGCCGCTTTTTGCGAAGTGGCTGCCTCCGGTCATTTTGTTTTTGGTTCTCAGTGGGTGACAGTGAACCAAAGAACGTTCTGCGTTGGTAAAAGAACGTACCATGCGCTCAGAGAAAATGTTCGGTGCTCACCACTGGTTCCTGTCGGCGACCCGTTCCCATTGGCCGTCCGCTGTATGTCAGTATACCTAACACTAAAACTGAACGCTGCGACTGACAGATGCTCGATAACCGGACGGTAATGGATCTGACCACTCAGAGACCAACAGCTGAGATGGACCGCTAGGCCTGACCGCTAAAACTGACCGCTTGCACTGACCGATGAGACTGACCAATAGACTGAGCGATTGATTACCGATTGGCGATTACCGACCGATCCTGCTCTGTTTCAGACTGCGGCCGGTCGCGGGTGAAGCGTATTCTCGACGGAAAGGACGCCAAGGTCGGCGAGTTTCCGTTCGTCGTCTACATCGTCACGCGCACCAGCGACGACAAGATGGTAAGATATGAACCGTCTAAATCTGTATCAAACCAGTGAGTAGCGACGACAAGACGGTAAGATATGAACCGTCTAAATCTGTATCAAACCGGTGAGTAGCGACGACAAAACGGTAAGATATGAACCGTCTACATCTTTATCAAACCAGTGAGTAGCGACGACAAAACAGTAAGATATGAACCGTCTAAATTTGTATCAAACCAGTGAGTATGCGACGACAAAACGGTGACGTATGAGCCGTCTGCATCTTTATCAAACCAGTGAGTATGCGACGACAAAACGGTGAGATATGAGCCGTCTACATCGGACTACCGACGATAAAACGGTAGTGCTGCGCCCAATTTTACGAAATGTAACCATCTTATCTTCTTTACTTAGACAAAATGAAGTTAGCAACTTATACTGCGGGCGTTGATGTTTTATTGTTTGTTTGTTGAGCACGCCGGCACGCCGACTGCAAGGTCATTTTGCGGCGCGTTGATGTCTTAACCCGCGCCCTGCTGGGGGGGGGGGGGGTGTTTGAACACCCCTCCTTGTGGTTTTTTCGCGAATATCTCAAAAACGGCGGCGCGGAGCGCCGCCATTTTTGGTACACCTTATCATACATCAATTATACACATGTTGTGAAAATTTCAGACCAAGGTCATTCAAGGTCAGGTCACCAGGTCACTTGAAGTGACCTCACCTCATAAAAACTTTCAATGTCTGTCATAGCTACACCGAGTGACCGATCGCTTTGAAACTTTCAGCGATTGCTAAGAGCAATAGCATGTACAAAATGTATATCTCAGAATTTTGATATCGATGACCTAAGGTCAGGTCAATTTTGCGACCTCCCCATTATAAGTCAATGGGAGAAAATTGAAATGCGCCTCTTTTGGATGAAAGACATTATACACACTCCCAAACACCGAATTACAAGTGGTTTAGACACACTGAACTTGAAAATGGTGTCCGTGACCCTTGTTTATGCCCTGAGGTCATCTTAGGTCACGAATGGTATCTAACAGTTTTTCGCAATTAACTTTTGATAGAGGCATGCTAGAGCGATGAAAACGCCTTAGATGTGTTCAGCTCGACGATACGGATCGACTGATATGCAACATGACCCTTTCCGGTCAGGTCATGACCTTGACCTGAGGTCAAATTTTCAATTTGACCTTTCAAGGTCAAGTTATAGTTCATTCGATGCGTCTTGACGAGAGGAACACGATGCCGGTAAAAGTAAGCTCGTACAAGGCTTGGGTCAAAAGTTATTGCAGAAAAACTGTTTTCGAAAATATCGGCTATTTTTGCAGTTTTTGCCCCCTGCAGGCAAAACCGTTGACCTTAGGTCAAATCTGAGAGAATTACTCAGAAAGGGCGTTAATAGGGCTATCGAATGCGCTTTTCCGCGGCGCTGTAGCTCTATTTGTTCCCGAGTTATGCGTTGGCTTCTTGGAAATTTTCGACATTCGACCTGGAAATCGGCGAAATTTTGCCTTCAATGACCTCTGGTGACCTGACCTTTGACCTGACCAAAAAATTGACCGAAGTGATTTCGTCATTATTTTTTACGCTCTTTCGAACGCCGCCTTCCGCGTATCGCTACGTGGCCCAGGAGCCGAGTTACAAGGGGGGGGGGTGTTCAAACACCCCCCCCCCCCAGCAGGGCGTGGAAATCCAGGACCCCCAGCAGGGCGCGGGTTAAAGAGTGGGTTATCGTTCCTTGCTCTATCAACCGGGCATTGCGTTTGCACATCAGCGCTCGTAAAGCATTTAAGAATCGTTGAAGCTCGCTTGTGAAGCCTCGTTGAACCGCCATGGAAGCCGTGGCATTGTGCTTTACCAACTACACCATGGCTAATCGAATTCAGCAGTAAGCCGTAGTTTATGAACGTAGAAGTAGAAGTCAGCACTCGTCGAACTTTCAGGACGACAAAGGACTGTGTAGGAGTGTAGAAGTGTTAGAGGGCTCTACACCTGACGGGGCGGCGGCAGCGGCGACGGTAGCGGCGGGGGCGGGGGCGGGGGTGGGGGCGGGGGCGGCGACTCGGAACAGGTGTGACGCCATCGCCGTCACAGCCGTGACGCGGCGGGGATTGTGTGCGGGAGCCGGCGTGACGTGACGCCTGGTGTAGCCGACACGATACCACCCCCAGGGAAGGGGGGGGGGGCGTCACGCCTCAATCACAGCACGTGGATGTGAGGGGAAGGGGGGAGAGGACGTTAAGTAGGTATGTTTCGAAAGATGGACGATGTTTCGTTGGGGTAGGAGTACCGAGAGGATCGCGTTTTAGCTCGTCTTTAATTTTTTTTTGCGTGCAGCTCGCCTTTTAAAAAATATCCTTGTGAATAAACATGGCTTAGCACTAAGAGCATACAGTTTCAAAGCTGTAAAAGGTGTCAAAAAGATGCCTTTTATGTCCCCTTTAGTATCGAGGACAACGCATGGCACCTTTGAAGGCAACACAATGTCTGACCAGCTATTATACCTGCAGCTGCCGCCTCCTTGACAGCCTCTCGTGTCTGTCGACTGTCACTGTCATTAAAGTTAAACATGACGACTCCAGCCTCCAGTCTCCGGCCTCGATAACGGTTCCATAATTTTGTCTGTCAGCTACACCCATTCAATGCATTTTCATGTGTCTGTCAATTCCAGCTCACTTCCTCCCACCTATCTCTCCGGCAGCTGTACTGCTCCGCGTCTCTCATCAGCCGTCGGTTCGTGCTCACTGCCGCTCACTGCCTGGAATCTGCCGTCTGGACCGAGCTGAGACTGGGCGCTCTCGACATCGGACACCCGGGCGCCCAGTCGCTGGTGGTCAACGCCACCAAATTCAAACAGCATCCCGAGTGGAGCATCGCCAGCCTGGAGCGGAGTCACGACATCGGACTGATCGAGTGAGTGGCTCGGTAGTTACCGCGTCCTGCGGCCGAGGGGCGGAGGGGTTTGCAGGGGATAGGAGAAACAGGGGATGGTGGCTTATGGGCTTCAGCGTGAGCTCTTAAGTGTCCTAGCGGCTAGCTGGACACTTTTTGACTGTGAACGGTCGGTATAAAATTGCTTGTTACACTAACGTTTTTAGCTTAGATGGCAAACGTCAAAGCACGCCGATTTTCATTTCACCTTGCAAATATAATTAATTTGAAGTTCTCATTTTCAGCATAACTTTGCATTGTTGCACGTACGTTTAAGATAAATGATAACTAACCAATGATTCAACCATTTCATAACACCCATATATCTGACACGTGCCCTCAGGTTATCCGAGGATGTCCAGTTTAACGACGTCATCCAGCCGATCTGTTTGCCGGCGATTCTGGAGCTGGAGCAGCAGTACACGGACATGGAGGGCACCATCGCCGGCTGGGGCAAAACTGACCCCAACAAGGTCAGTTCAGTGGGTACCCGAACTGGCTCAGTGAGCCAGCAACCCAGGAATGCCAGCCGACCTCAACAAGGCCAGCTGGGGTAGCTGGGTGCTGAAAGGAACGAGGGGAGTCTATCTACGATGTTTCAACTTTCTACACAACCAGCTGAGACAAATAGGCTGAGAAGAGCTGCATAAAAATAACGGTGCAGGCAAGGCTTGTTTGCATTCCTGAAAAAAGAATGAATGAAGTTATTTCGCGAATTGCGGGAGGGCAGCATTCGATTCGTGTTGCACAATTATTCCATGTCTTGTTTTGTTTGGTTTTGTCATGTTTTGTTTTTGTATCGTTTCGTTCCGTTTTGTTTTGTTTTGTTTTGTTTCGTTTTGTATCGTTTTGTCTTGTGTTGCCTTGCCTTGTCTTGTTTTATATTATTTTTTGTTTTGTTTTGCTTTGCTTGTTTTGTTTTGTTTTGCTTTGCTTGTTTTGTTTTGTTTTGTTTTGTTTTGTTTTGTTTTGTTTTGTTTTGTTTTGCTTTGTTTTCCTTTGTTTTGTTCTGTTGGGAGCAAACTGTTTCGGCCTGAAAAGCCATTATGGGACATTAGGATAGGGCGTAGATGTTGGGCTGTGCCGGACACCGATAGTGATCCGCGGAAGCGAAACCGTCTCGGTCTCGGCCTCGGCCACGTTGGGACAGTCCGACCACCTTCCAAACGGTCACCCCGGAGAGGATTTTTACGTGTCCTGGGCCTCGTTTCATAAAGCGAGTCCGTAACTTCAGCCGTTTTTTTGGGCTTGTATTGCAAGCGCATGCGAAACGATAAATTTATTTCCCTTTCTTCTTTCTGTTCTTGCTTGCAAGATAAATAAATTCAACGATTCAAACTATCGCCATCGCTTGCAATACAAGACCAAAAACCGCCGTAAGTTACGGACTCGCTTTATGAAACGAGGCCCTGGTGCGGACCCCACCTCACCCACCGGTTGTCAGGCGGGGTGACCGCCATCCCGCAAAGGGAGCGTGAGATGGGATGCGGATGGGTTTGTCCTGAGGATGAAGAGATGGATGGTTGTCAGATAACAAGTGATAGGGTGGGGCCGACCATTAACAAATAACGAGTCATCGTGGCTCCCTGGCCCGCGGAGCGCGATAGGTATACATAATCCCGTATTGCGAACACAGGACACATAATGAGGTCGGGCTGAACAGCAAGCTGCACCTTGAACTCAATAAGTAACAGACGACTTGGATGACGAAGTTATCACGGGTAACCCGCACCGTGCTGGGCGGTCTCAGCCAACTTCGCCATGGTGGAAAGAGTGGCGTTTTTTTTGCCCCACCCGACTACCTAAAGATTATGAAAGCTACAGAGACCCTGAATAAAGCAATAGATAGCTCGCTAATAAAACCTATCAGTACAGGTCATTTTTCGATCAGGTCATCGCTAAAGTCACTACTAGGTCACCAAACATTAAATTATTACGAAGAACTCCCGATTTTTACATTAATTGTAATAAACTTACGTGTAACTAAAACGAACTAGCGTGTAACTGATGAGTGATGAACGTGTAACTCAAACGAACTAAACTTGACCAGGAAAGGACAACTTCAAAAGTTGACCATGCTGCATGTCAATCGATCCGTATTGATGACTTGAACACAAATCAAGTGATTTCATCGCTCAACCGTGCCTTCATCTAACGTTTCATACTGGTGACAACGTTCGTAATCTTTCATAAAGTTACATGACCTTTGAGTGCACCTTTGATTATGAGCTGCACCCTATCCATTACATATGGTTATGGTATGGTCAAGTTTATGTAGGGGTTGATATTTATAACTTTTTCAGAATTTTATCATCAGCGCTAACACGTTGGCACTGGTATTCAGTTATTTCTTTTGCTTTCATAAAGCATGACGTTCTGTCAATTCTGAGAACAATGTTAGAAAAGAGCTTCGAGCGAGCAGCGGAATGCGCTTTTCTGCGGCGCTGTACCTTTATTGGTTCCCGAGCTATGCGCGTATTTGTGAAAAGTTGTCAAAATCATGAACCAAAATTCGCGACATTTTTACGTTTGGTGACCTCTATAGTGACCTCAGCGATGACCCAATCTAAAAACGACTTTTTATTATTCTTAAAGAAGATCTTGTAGCGAGCAAGCTATTGCCTTTTCCGCGTAATTCTAGCTTTCTTACTTTCCGAGATAGCCTGATGTGGCCAAATACTCCCCGCCCCCCCCCCCCCATCTTGGCAAAGTTGGCCGATGACCCACCCGGACGCGAGCTAACTCGAGGGCACTGAAAATCTCGTTTCAGTCGGCCGTTTTTGCGAGAGTTGTTTGCGAAAAAGCGAGAAGTCTGTTTCCCCGCCTGCCCCCTCCCCCACCGTAAATGCGAGGACTAACTTGATCGGGTGATCTGTCTTTGGGTGAACTGACCTGCGGTAATTTTTACACTCGATGCAAACTTGACGGTGTTAAGCGTTGCCAACTTTCGCGGTTTTGCGCGCCGCTTTTTTCTTTACACATGCAAAAGAAAAACTGGAGGGTGTCTATCCCATTCGGGACAAACTCATTTTTATTTCACAGTTTTTTATTTTATTTTGCTGTACCTAAACGATTATAGTATTCATTCATGTATTGTATTTTGACATTGACGTTTTTTTCTGATCGGATATTTTACATTTTATGTCCGTGCCATAAGTTTTCCCCGTTCCTTTTTCCTGCTGCAGCCTGGAGGCAGCTTCATTCTGCAGGCGGCCAAGGTGCGTATCATCGGTAACTGCGAGTGCGCCAACCGGTTCCCGTTCCAGATGACGCCGCTGAAGATCTGCTCCAAGCCGACCACCGCCAAACAGTCGCACTGCTCGGTAAGCACTAGTGCTCCTGGATAGAGAGGGCATCCTCAGTCCCCGACACTAGCACTGATATATATGTACTAGCGTGTGTGTGTGCTGCTATGCATTACGATACTTTTTACAGCCCCCCTCCCCCCAAAAAAACAATACCGTAATGTGACAAATGAAGCATGAACCATGTCATGCCACTATGTTTTGACTTTTGACCTGATATGACATGTGACAGTGATATGACATACGTTTTATATAGTTTCAATGTGACCGTTTTACTCCTTCGGACACATTCATGCATTTAATTTATTTTAAGTTCGTCCCCTTGCCAACACCATTTAGTCTGGTCCTGTGGCTGCTTTGAGTCCCTGACTCAGAGCACCATTGAGTCTCGACAATCGACATTAACCCTCGCATGTGTAGGGGGGGGGGGGTCGGATGGACCCCCCCCCCATGGTTTTTCGCGAATAGCTCGCGTAAAAAGCGGCCGATCGCGACGAAACTTTCAGTACCCTCGCATTGATCAATTTTACACCTACCCTGAAAATTTCATGACCATGACCCAAATGACCTTTGACCTGTGACCTCTTTTCCGAGACCATGTTTGGCCGGAATCGCTATTTCGCGTATGTCGGCTCGCACTAGCCGCGTGTTTGCAAGCTTTTCGTGGTTTCAAACGTTCAAACATGTGATTTGATGTTACTCCCGTGTGTGTCAAGGTCACTTGAAGGTCAGGTCAGGTCATTGACCTTTGGTGACCTCGGGTGACCTCGGGTCACTTTTTCGAGTTTTACATGTTTCTAGGCTAGTTTTTGGAGCTGAATTCGAATTTAGCAACCATTTGAACATTTATGAAGTAGTTTTGGTGACTTCGTAACATGTTACGAAGCTGTCAGAGGCGGTTGACAGTTGACACGTACTACGAATACCCGTCACGACGCCTACTGGTTGACCTGACCTGACCTGACCCGACCTGGTCTAAATGCTTCAAGACATCATCTGTGATCAAAACTAACACGATATTCGTGATCAGCACCCCGAAAAACCCCTTAGCAGCCACACTTTACGACTTTCTAACAGGTCCCGATTTTCCCGACTTTGGGTCATTGACCTGACCTGGAAGGTCAACCAATGACCTAGGACCTTAAAATTGGGTATCATCGGCTTCCTCTCGTCACGGGCAACACGCTCGTTTTTTCCGCGAAGCTCTAGCTCAATCAGGGGCCAAACGGCAAGGGGGGGGTCCAACCGACCCCCCCCCCCCCTACACATTAGAAGCTGGCAAACGCCGCACACATGCGAGGGTTAACGCACGGTCGTATGCCCCTCAGGGTGACAGCGGCGGCCCGCTGATGATCTTCCAGTCCGGTCGCTGGTCACTGGTCGGTATCAGCAGCTTTGTCGGCGCCGCCGGCTGTGACATTGGGGACCCTGCCGGCTACACGCGCGTCGCTCCCTACCTCGCCTGGATACGGGATAACACGGATGTGCAGCTGGATATGTAAGGTGGCTCGGTGATGTGGGACTGACTCATCTGTGGTAATGTGAGACTGGTAAATGTGCTGACGGCTGTTGTCACTTGTCACTGTTGGATGTGTAAGGCAGGTGACCCATTGGTGTGATGCCTAGTACACTAATGATGTCAGACGAGCTGATGCTGTGGTTGTTGAGCGATACGTTTATTCTTCGTCACTTTGTGTATTTCTTTTGTGTGTGTAAGCATTCACAGTATCTATGTGCCATACCATGCAGTGTAACAAGTGTATCGTGCATGTGTAATGCGTTTGTTAAGTGTAAGACCTTGCAAGGGTAGACGCTTGCGTTTGTATGTTGCGGTTGCAACTTACAAGCTGTGTTTGTAGATGTACGTTAGGTTATGGCTAGACTTAATCGTTGTCTGTGTAGAAAGTAGTTCGTATGCACTTGGTTTGCATTGCCCACTGTACTGGACCTGGTAGGCGACTCAATAAACACTCGGGTGCGTAAGCAAATAACAATAAGACGTCTGTGACTTTGACACAAGCTGTGTAAATCTGTGCTCATGCTTCCGACTAGGATAACAATAAAGACATAAAACTAGACAGACGTTAAAAACTAGTCCACGTAAACCGGGAAACGTTTACTAGCATCACAGTAGATTATATTTCGATGTTTTTTTTCAGCTTGTACCGTTTCCGCCGATCCGTTGCAGTGCTTATAGCCCACAATTGCCCATCTATCTGGCGACACACCCGTAGGACTGCGAGGTGCCTGTGGTGGCCCCCTGGGAGCTGGCACCCAGCCGCACACAACTGTCACTCTTTGTCCGCCTTTGATACACCACCTCCTCCTCCGCCCGCGTGCGACCCACTCCCGGCGGCGCACTTCGCACCACCGCCGCTGGAGACGCTGCTATCGGCGCCGCCAGGTGTCGCGGCGGGCGCAGACCGGCTCGCCGCTCGGCAGCTTTTCTCAGCCGCTCTCCCCGCTTCATCTCGAGCTCGCTCTGCAGCTGGTGGAGCCGCTCGGAGGAGACTGGAGGCGGCCTCCTGGCCGACCGCTCCCGCTGCTGCTGCCTGTGGATACAGGCTGAGCGTTAGCGGCACGACAGAATTGATCGACGAAGCAGCGTGGTTATGAGAGCATCCAACGAAAAACATTCCAGCCTCCAGGAAACGGTCATTATTGAGATTTATTAAAGGTAGTGTGCCAGCTTTCCTGGACCGTATGGAGTTAATGGCCCAGATAAGGAGAACCGGATTTTTAGAACTTATCCATACCTAAAACTCATGGAAACGTCTTAAATTCTTCAAATTTTGAGTACCCCAGTGCGAAATTCGCCCCGACGGGTTGTCGGTCGTACACCAACCACATTTCACACCACTATGAACAATAAATGCACACACTGAAATCGCTATTACCGATATGCTCATCCAATCAAGTTTCGATAAACCCGTTCATCATCAGCTCCTGCGGTTTACGAACACGCCTGTTAGGTGGTGCGGTAGACCGCGCCCAAAGCCAGGGCCCCGGTAACGTGAGGTAGCCGAGTCAGGGCAGCGTGCGCTGACCCAAGCCGGAGCCGCGCGTCCTCCCGGTGTCATGTGATAGCCCGGGGCTGCCCGCGGGGATGCGGTAGACCGCGCCCAAAGCTGCGGCCCCGGCTTGGGTCAGCGCACGCTGCCCCGACTCGGCTACCTCACGTTACCGGGGCCCTGGCTTTGGGCGCGGCTTCTGCTCATACTTTGTGGTGCGGTGGTGGCGCGTCGGGCTGCGCGCTCTGACTTCGGCCAAGAAAAATGCGTCAGCTGATCATGGTCATTTCTGCCACTTGCGTGTGGTGAAATGGGGTCATAACCTATGAGACGGCTTTTTCATATCAATTATTTTACATAAAATCATATTTCAAACCATAAATAATGTTCGACAGCCAAATAAAAGAAACAATACCAATACAGGCTTACAGTTTAACCATGGATGAAGGAGAACCTGGATTGGAAACTAACAGCTGATTGCGTTCCCTTCGGTAAGTGCCCGAGGGCACGCGCGGCGGCAGCGGGAGCCGCGTCTGCCGCGCATTCACTGGCGCCGCGTAAGCGTTCACCGGCGCCGCGTAAGAGAAAAACACTAGAAATGGCCCTCTTTTTCAAGGTCGCCTGTATTCGGCCCTCGTGTACATGGGTGGAGAACCTACCCCGGCCACCCCGGCCGTGGCCGGGGTAACTTTCAGCCAACCCCGGCGCGGCCGGGGTAACTTTTTCACTCTTATAAATCCTAAAACCTGTCTCCAGCCGAGAAAAAGCTGAGTGCTGCCTACAAAAGTGTCTCTCTTTACACTTATCTACCTCTTAAAGTTTTTGAAGATCTATTTATTTTGAGATTGGGACTTCTGGGCAAATATTTTCATCGCTGAGCCCGATAAGTTTGATCAACATGCAACATATAACGATATTTAAGGGTCGCTATCGTAAGATCACCTTACAATAATATCACAAAAGAAAACAGGTCTAGGGTAATATCAGTGAGACAAAATGGGTAGCATCGAAGAAGATCTGCGGGGCTTAAGGCTCCCCCAACTAAACCGGCACCAGGATGGCGGCGCTATCGAAAACGTTGAGGCGGGAGGTAGAGTAGGCGTTATACGCCCTTTTAAACTCGGCTGCTGGGCTGCGTGGCGGGGAGTGGCAACGCCGTTTGAAAGAGCGCTAAACATAATAAGAGAAATTTCGTCATATTTTAGGCCAGCACAAAAACAAAATCACCACAGGACATTAAAAGTCAAATTTTCCCTTTTATAGCGCGCTTTGACAACTTTTCTTCCAGCTTGTGATTTAGAGGACCTAGAACACTGCAAACAAAACATTTGATAGCTTTTTTAGGACTCGCTCGCGAGTAACATTTCAGGTGAACATGAAAACCAATCGCTTGTCTTCAAGACGGCCACAACTCAAAATTAACATTTTTGTGTGGAAAAAAAGTTTCGTCTTTCTAGGAAATATCCAAGCTCTGCAAATGACATGAACGCAGACTTTTAAAGCATGGTTATCTAGCAAATTCGACCTGATGTCCTGACCCTAGGTGACCTGGGAGCGAAATTCAGAACCACGATGCGAAACTGATTTATTATAACCTTAACTGAATTTCACACAAATGCTTGCCGCGGTTTCACCTACACACGTAAAATCAACTGGGGACTAAGACTAGCAACGCCTCCGGCCCCCAACACTATCGTGAAACTTAGTGAAATGAGACGAGTTCACTTGATGTGCCCTGTTGGCCTGACTTGAATGAGCAGAGTTAGGATAAAATGTTCATCCTTGAGCAAACACAACATCCATTATTACATTAAACGGAGAATGGGTTTGTTGATAACCGTTTACAAATACATACTATTTGAGCATGTCGTCTTTCCCATGACTACCAGTCGCCGGCCGGGGCAACTTTTTCAAACATTCTCCACCCATGCTCGTGTACGACTTTTGTGCGGAACGGACAATAACAGTTTTGGTCTCATTCGATAGGCTGATCAATTTTGTCTGTCGTAACTAGCTTCTAAACCTAAAAATAAATCCGCATTGCGGTCTAATACCCGTTTCGAAACATGCCGCCCCGCGTCCCCCATAGGCCGTAATGCTGAACGGCGGGAGTTTCCAGTCCCGATACTTACCGAACGCTAGGTGGCAGGTCGATCGCCCGGAACGCTGCCCGTAATGTTGAAGGAATAGGAGTTTCCTATCCAGGTTCTTTCATCCATGGTTTAACCCTCGCCGGCCGAGGGGGGGGGGGGGGCGGGTGCCGCCCCCCCCATAGGGTTTTTTCGCGATAGCTCCAAACACGCTGGCGATAGAGAGCTGAAACTTGGCATACCTGACCTTTGATCCAAGCCGCATCTTTTGACACCAACCGCATTTTTGGGTCAGGTCAGGTCACTGACCTATGACGTCATAAGTGAACCTCTGCACGGTCTTCAGATGTCGCAACTTCGCAACGCCCTCACTGCCAGAGGAGATGTCACAGGAAAATGAAACTTGCAGGATCTAGTATCCATTATGAGTCCCACAACTTGTATATCTCGGATTTTTCCTAAAGGTCATATGAGGTCAGGTCATTTTCGTGACCTCACCATTATAAGTCAATGGGGAAAAATTCAAACTGCTATTCTGGCGCCGGGAACGATCTCCAACTATCTCAAGCACACAGAATCGTGATTTGATGCACTCCTTGCAAGGTTAGATGCGTCACTTTTGCAATGTTGATCTTGCGTGACGTCATTTATGACGTCATCAAGGTCATATTAGTTTTTCGTCAATAACTCTTGATCTAATTGAGCTAGCGAGTCGGGAAAGCCACCAATGGACTCAGGAAGACCTGCCGAATCGAATGATATGCGACATGACCCCTTTCGACCAACTTCGTGACCTGGGGGTGCTGACCTGACCTTGACCTGAGGTCAACACCCCAAATTGACCTGACCCGGACAAAAAGTATATCATTCGACGCGCCTGAGCGAGACGAACACGATGCTGCCAAAATCGGCGCTCTGCGGCGGCTGTTTTTTGCGAAGTTATTCACCAAAAACTGAACCGTACCTTGGGGCACTTGACCTGACCTCAGAGGTCACCGGTTGACCTAGGACCTTAAAATCGGGTACCAATCTCTGCGTCTCGTAACGGCGCACACGCTCGTTTTTTCCGCGACGCGCTAGCTCCACCAGGGGCGAAACGGCGAGGGGGGGGGTCGTACCCGCCCCCCCCCCTCGGCCGGCGCGTATGTAGAAAACCAATAGGTCCGGCGAGGGTTAAGGCTCGACGTTGTGTTGTCTACGATTAGACAGCTGATAACTCATTCCCGTACGTCGTAACACTATAATGACCTTTGCTTATTGTCACATGTGCGCCGCATTCGCGATTGTTGCCGACGCCTGTTTGCAGGTGAGCCCACTACAGTTGTTATACATATCGAAAAACCGATAAACTTTTAGGCGAAAAAGGCACTATTCCAGGCCCATTTTTGATTTTTTTTTGCGATATTAGGTAAAAACAGAAGCTTCTTATCCTAGGAAAAATAAAATGGGAAATCTTTCAAAGGTGGCACACTACCTTTAAAGGGTCGGAGCTTTGTATTTTGTCCGGAGCCGGAGAAAGAGCTGCTCTGGCTCCTCGGAGTCTATACAGCTCGGAGCTGGAGCTCAGAGTGGAACGCGAACGATGGAAAAATGAAAGAAGGCGCTAAAGATAGGGAGGTAAGTATGACTTATCAATAGGAAATGGGAGCTTTATTCTTTTTTGGAACTCGAAGTTTCAAAAATATGTAAGTACTTCTGCGACTGATATGTCCAAATCCCAATACCTAACCGATTGCCACCCGCTGACGAAGTGATGTAATCGATTCTAAAAGCTCCGACCCGAAACGGTTCCAGTTCCTTGTAGAGTGAAGACCGTAATATAATAGTAGCTAACGCTGATGCGCAATTCTGTCCTTGCCACTCATATTTTTTTTCGGGGCAGGACATACCTAGCTAGGAATTATCGTATTGAATGAATAACACTAAAATAAGCATTTGACACTTAGTTAGACCGTTACCGTTCAAGTGCTTGCGTTTCGTGGAATCTTGCCAAAATCTCCTCAGCCAATTCCATTTGTTCTTCTTGTTCCTTTTTCTTTTTGAGAATCATCTGATTCTTTTCTCGAAGTTCTGCCGTTCGTCTCATGTTTAGGAGGGCAAGTCGTTCTCTCAGCTGAAACGAATCACATTCTCATTTATTCCACGAACAGACATTTACCGCATTATAATGAATTTTATTCTTATACCTAGATAGACCGAAGAACATCGAAATACTAAGCGGCCGTGCAAAGGCAAAAACGATTACGTTAGTTCAGAGGTCATTACGTCAAGTACGTCAGGCTAGAGGTCACACGAATGCAATCGTGTTTGATTTTGCACGTAGTTATTATAGTTGAAATAAAAATAAAAATAAAATTGTCATTGAAATAATAATAACTGTCATAAAGATAAACTGGATTTCGGTAGTGCACCAATTATCGGAGCATAGGTATTCTACAAAAAAGGGAAATTTCACGCATCAACATGCAAATAATGACGTCTTCTGATTTATGCCGAAGCCCTTCATCATATCTGTCCCCAGTCTCGGCGCTTATCAATGAATCTAAGCTCTTACGTCGAACCCCGATGGCTTACCTCGACGATGGACATTTCGTCGAGCAGTCCGTGGCCGGCCGTTTCGGTGAGGTCTAGCTCCTTGAAGCGGGGCAGCGGCGTGGTCTCCAGCTGCCGGATCTCCTGGATCAGCTGCGCCCGCTGCTGACGCTCCTCCTCTCTCTGGAAGCCGGAAGGGGAACAGCACGTGCACCATCGCAGATCGGGCATCGGAGGGAGAGAGGGAGGTAGTCTGAGGCAAGAGGACGCGTCTGCTGGATGGTCACTGCTTAATGATGGCATGGAGTAGCGACGTCGGTTTTCATAAAAGGAAATTGATTAGCGATGGTTATGTCTTTTTATTGTGCATCAACTGATACGATGGTCAAAGCTCCTATGGGGTAACGCTTTGAGTATTTGTTTTAGCTGTTGAACTGTGTCCTTTCGCAATGAAACGTTCTAAATTATATTTAAAGCCGCTAACACGAGAGGTAATAATGTTTCAACGCTTCCCTTTCTTATCTACGGACTTGTTCTGACCGACCAAGAACGCTTGTTCTTAGCGCCTTTTCTCACCTGTTGCTGAGCCTCACGGACCAGTGAAAGCGTCTCCTCCCCAAACTGGCGAGCTGGAAATAAATGCGGATTACGATAATGTATTACGCAACCTTATTTTACGATATTATGCAACCAATGATACAAAGCCGTGGAAACTTTTGTTTAGATACAAATAAAACCCTCGCCGTCCGTCTCACCAGACCATCCCATCAAAACATCGTTCCTACCAGACTGTCCCACATGACCGTCTGTCCGTCCAGACTGTGTGTCCCACCAGACCTTCTGTCCCAACTAAACCGTCTCGACCCCCTGTCCCACAAACTAAACCGTCTCGACCCCCTGTCCCACCAACTAAACCGTCTCGACCCCCTGTCCCACCAACTAAACCGTCTCGACCCCCTGTCCCACCAACCTCTCCACAAACCCTCTGTCCCACCAGATCGTCCCACCACGCCAGGTAACTCACCGTCGGTGACCTTCTGCTGGGTGACCGCGCTGACCGCCTCCCTGGCCCTCTCCCGTAGTGCCACCACGGTCCTCCGCACGTGCTCGGCCAGAGTCTGCTCCTGGGCCCTCAGCTCAGCCAGCACGGTGCGCAGGTTTCGCTTCTGAAACGGCATAAAATAGATGACACTGAAACATAGCTGATTGGTGATTTGTCGCAGAAAGTCTACGACCTGCTTATAATGCAACCATCACTGCAATACGTATGAAGGTGATCGGTTGACCGAGAAGAAGTTCCTCACAATATGATCTAGCGTCGCGTCTTTACTCTTATATGTGTTACCTGCACAGAACAATTAAATTTCTAGCAAATCATTCGAAAAAATATTACCTCCTGCAGCGCTTTATCTCCCAGTTTCTTTTTATGTTCCAGCGCCTTTTCCTTGGAGGCTATGGAGTTCTCGAGACTGAGCAGTGCCAGCATGCGCCTTTCGGCCCTGTCGTGGGCCTCCTTTTCCTCCAGCTCGACGGCCTTCTTGTTCACGACCTCCTCGGTGACGGGCACAAATTCCAGCGCCGACAGTCTGCGGTGGCGGCGACGAGACGGTCAGGACATGACCTCTCGACAGAGCGGCTGGCCTGCAAGCACCGCCATGCGTGCAGTGCGAGCAGCACATTTTAGTCTACGGATTTCAGGTGGACAGGCCTGAAGGTTAGGTATTTATCTGTCTGATATATGGAAGGGGAGGGGCAGTGACGATAGACTCACCTTTTCAGTTCCTCCTCCTGCTCGGCCCGGCACCTGGCCAGCTCGCGGAAGATCTGGGCGGCGGTGCGTTTGGCCGGTTTCTTGGGCGGCGGCGGCGGGGGCGGCTCGGCGGGCGGCTCCTGGGGCGGCGGCACCAGGTCGATGCCGGGACTCGAGTCCCTGCTCACGGAGCCGTCCGGCGGCTCGGTGCCGGGGCCCGGCCGCGCCGTCGCTCTCATGCCCGCGGCGATGGCCGCGTCGGTCGGTCCGCGCCGGTCGCCGGCGCCGATGCCCGCCTCCAGCAGCTTCATGTGCAGCTTCTGAACAGTGGTGATCCGCTGCGGCGGTCGGATGGACGCCTTGGTGCTGTTGGCCGCGTTCGAGGCGCCTCCCTTTCCCTTCTTCCCCTTGGCGCTGGTGGCATTTGTGCGCTCACTCATGTTTGATGGCTGCTGGTCGTCCCAACTTTACAGCTACGAACAAATCTAATATATACTTATCACGTTGAACGATTACACATTTTTTATCATGGTCGAATTTGTCTAGCAATTGGTCAACTGCTGCTTTTTACAAAGCCATGTGGGAAAAAATTCAGGGCAAAATAAAACGGCAGAAATGTTTCTCGTAACGGCTCAAATTTATTAAACGCTTAAAACTTGAAAGTAGCAAAGCTTATTCCACGTGCAAAACAGCTTTTGATGAGCCCTTATGTGACTTTTGCTACGCCCAGATGCCTTCTTTTGAACATCCACAACTTATTGCTGTTGTCGTTTGCGATGATTCTTTTTAGACAAAAATAAAAAAAAACTAAAAAACTCTCATTTTTAGAACCTGTATCATACCAATCCCTTCACCTCTAAAGACTTGTACCCAACTCCCAAGTAAAAAGTAAGAGAACGCTGGAATTTTTGAAGCTTGAGTTAGATATTATTATCCCAGAGAATAATCCGAAAAGTGACCATGCTTTCAGGTTCGCCCGCACATGGGGGGGGGGTGGTTGCCACCCCCCTAGGTAGTCTTTCTGCTCTGCACTCAACATTTTTAGAGCTAGAAGGCTGATTTTTCGTATAGCTGCTCCTCTATCTTTTTTTGATGTCCACTGAAAATTTCAAGTTTCTGTGATTTTTGGTTTCGGAGATATGACCTTGTTTTTCAGGTCATGTCATGACCCTAATGACCAATTCTCAACATCTTGCGTTTGCCATGGGCCTTGTGAGCTTTTGACACCCTGATTTCGGCCTTTTTTGCCAGTCTTACCTCCCACCTATCATGGCACATGTTGTTCGACGATGTACAGGGGTCAAGGTCAGGGTCAAGGTCAACCTAGGTCATCTAAGATAATTGCGTTTTAGGCAAGCTGAATTTACTTTTTGTGAATTTTTTTGACTGGATTTTTGGTACAAGCTCAGGGGCCCGGGAACGATTTTCAAGTTGGGGGGGGGGGGGCGAGCCTAAAATACCTGACATGATGCATATGAAACAGCGGCGTAGCTAGGGGTCTAAGGGGACACGTACCCCCCCCCCCCCGCCATCGGGATAAAAGGGACCATCGGGTCCGAGGGGCCCTGCGGCACGGCGCCATTTGACCGCTGAGGGTTAACGATAGCCATATTTCTACTCAGAAGGGCCCCATGGGGCTTGTTAGAGCACCTAAATAGCCACACTAAGATCTCCATAAGGGCCCCACGCCGGCTTCTGAGGGCCGCTTGCGGCTTTTAAGGGCACCTCGGTGGTCTCCAAAGGCCCGTTACTGTCCTCTGAAAGGTTTTACTGGCCTATGAGGGGCCAGTTCTAGGGGCATTTCCAGCCTGTGATGGTCCCACACTTCACTTATTTTTCTGAGGGCCCCATAACAGCAACTGTGGGCCCTCGTCGGCGCCAATGAGGGCCCACACCGGTGTCTCTGAGGGTTTCACACCCCAAACTCTGAGTGCCTACACCAGTGCCTATTAAAGCCCTATATCGGCAGCTCTGAGGACCCAACCAACACCTGCGCATCTAAAAGCAACCCACTGGTGACTTTTGAGGGCCCCACACCGGTGACTCTGAGGGCCCCACCGGTGTCTGACAGTACCATACCGGTCTCTAAGGACCCCACAGGACTTCTTCTGCCGGCATAAGGACCCCTTGCCGGTCACTGAGACCCCCTGCCGGCTTGTAGAGAGTTCACGTCAGCAGGTCTAAAGGCCCCACACCCGTCTGTAACGGTTCCATACCAGCGTCTATGAGGGCCCACAGCAACGCCTGTAAGGACCCTCACCGGCGCCTCTGAGAGAATCACACTAGCACCTCTGAGCGCCCACACCGGCACCTGCATGGCGTCCCCACACCGGTGCCTCTAAAGGCCCCTTACTGGCGGCTCTGAGGGCCCTACGCCGGTGATTCTAAGGGTGCTACCGATAACCGAAGGCACCACACAAGCCCTTAGTGTCGCTGAGCTTTAATCCCATACCGGCCCTCCGAGGGCGCCACGTCAGTGCACTCATTGCCCCACGGCCCACACCCCTAGCCCTCACACCCGGGCGGGTAAACTGTGTTATACCTATAGCAACCATTTTACCACCGTTGTACGTTATGTATTTCTCAAAGTTGACCCAAAATGGTCCAGTATAAAATCTGGCCTGCCAAACTTATGGCCAAGGTCAGGCCCAGGTGCAGAATTGTCAAATCGATACTGTATCAGCAGAAACCATTCAGTTGGCAAGGAAAATGCCGTGTGTTGATGTTTAGATGTATAAAGGAAACAAGAAGAAAAGAAGTCCGGAAAAGGGAGGAAAGATCTTTTCTCGCTGCTTCAATGTTGAGGGGGCGCCGCCCCCTCGGCTCCCAAGTTGGGGGGCAAGCGCCCCCGCTGCCCCCCCCCCCCCCTGTTCCCGGGTCTATGAAGCTTCTCAGATCATGATTTCATGTAATATAGACCCAAAAACAATCGGTGCACACATCAGTATACATACAGACACACACAGACATACAAACACATATAATTGACCTTGACCTAACTTGACCTGAATTGACCTCAGCAGCAAAATTCTGGTCGGGTAGTGTGACAAGGAGGTTCTAGCTGGCTTGGCACCAGAAAACAGCATCGTCATCGGTATTTGATAAGCAGCGCACTTGATATCCAACGGTGACCCAAAACAGCAACATTTTTTAGTTTGACCTGACCTGGAAGGTCAATTACTGACCTGAGAAGGTAAAACTGGGTACCATTGGATTCGTTTCTTCCCAAAGAATCTTTTTGGTCTCTACCGCTAAGCTCTATCTCCAACAGGAACGAAATGGCGCGGGGGGGTGGCAACCCCCCCCCCATGTGCGTTCTAGGATGGGAAAATGGCATGTGCGGGCGAGGGTTAATAAGTGGTCTCGGCGCCGCACGTCGAAAATAAATCCGTGGAATATTGCAATTTCAAACATCCTTGAGCTCCACCTCTGTTATTTAGCAGGACATGCACTCTGCACAAATCCCCATAACGGTGTTACCCAGAACCCCGGTAACCCAGCTCCGGCATTCGCTCAGATCACGAAGGGCTCACGAGCCGGACGCATTCACGAGCAGTGGCGTGCCGGCCGGAGACTGCAACGCCGTCATATCCGCCGTGCAGCTAGCACCAGACGGCGCCTGCGCGGTCGGTCGAACGGGCGGCCGGGCGGCGGCTCTTGGCCGTCAGGCCGCCAGTCGAGAGCGGAACGGGGACGAGTGGGGTGCGTGTCGATCCCGGGCAGTGGCGGCGCGGCGCGCGCGGCACGAGGCACGTGATACGCGAGTGTTGGGGAGTGTGAAGGTTCACCCGGTGACGACTGTTGTGTGAAGTGATATGGTGTGAGAGTGATAACGAGAGACGAGAAACGATGACGTGGAAACGCCGCGAAGGAGACAGGCTGGCTGTCGGTACGTATGGAGCTTACGTCTGCGATGATTTTTTATGCTTTATCTCTGACTGATGTGCAATGCCTGCTTTTGTTTAGCATGAGCCGATAGTCATCGACCATGTTTCAATTTTTTTAACGCAATGGCTCGGTTATTTCGTGATTTCGTGGGATGCGTCTCTGACTCGGCTAATGAAGATACAATGTAATGCACGTGGTGCATTGTGCATAAGTATTTCTTTCTGTACTCTCGTGACCCTGGTATGCCGGAGGTGGCTCCCAACTCGCGCCATTTATCCGCCGCATTGGCGCCATTCCTCTGGTGCTGGCTACAGGAAGCTCAGATCAGCGCGATGCTTACCATCGATCCGGGCCGGATACAGCCCCTTACGGGCGTCCGGCCGGCCAGACGGGCATATATAGCAGGCGGCTTGCAGAAACGACTTCAATTCATGTAAATGTATCCATCTGCCGATCGCAGTAAAGGTTAAATTGGTCCTGTAAAATGCTGTTAGATAAACATAAACTATACATCACACATAGCCTATTGCACCATCAGTCATCTATCATTTTTATGTAACTAAAAATATGTTATTTACCCAAACATGGTCATCCACTAGCGCCATTTTTCCGCCATGCAACATGCTGGATCGCAGACAGGCAGCATCGCAAGACTCAGTTCCAGCTGTCGTGAGATAGCTTAGACTCTCCCGATAATGAGTTTTGTCTCGGCCATGACAGTCCCGATCTATATCCCATCTGGGATCCTGTTGCAAAGCCGCGGTACACGACTGAAAACTGCCACTTCATCTCCCGGGCTAACTGTAACGTTCACCCGTTATCATGACGACCATCCAATGTTCAATGGTCTCTATGACAACTGGTGATCTTTGGCTGCACGATAAACGGCATCCGTCGTTGCTTGGTTTACTTTTACCTCTGCAATGGACCTCAGATAAGCCTCCGCGGTTGCTGATTGCCCGTATTGTTTGGTATTGCGCAAAGGTTCATGAAATCAATAAACCTAACTTACGAGCAGAAAACTTTTCATAAATGTCAACTGCGAGTCCACACTCCACTCTCCCATGTCTGTCCGTCACTGTCCGATATCCGTCACCAACCATAGCCTATATATACTTGTCACCTGTGGCCACCCGTCACCGTCTGTCACTGTCTGTCACCATTTAGTGTCCATCCGTCACCGTCTGTCATCGTCCACCCGTCACCCTCCACTGTCCACCCGTCATCGCCGCGCACTGGCTGTCTGATGACGGCTCGCTGGCGGACGATGACGCTGATGACGTCTCCCCGGTCGGCGGGGACGGCGATGACGCCGCTCCCGCCCGGCGCACATGTGCGCAGACCCCCGCTGAGCAATAACAAATAGCTCGCACACCACATACACACCCATTCCGTCCTGCTCGCGGCGACCGGTGCAGATGGTGGTATTAATAAATACACACCCGCTGCGGCCGACTGCGCGCGGCGCTCAGCGCTGTGCGTGCTCACTTTTTACCCCTGAGAAGTTCATTAGTTAGATGCTGTCCGCTCGTGTGGTGTGTGCGTGTCAAACAATGGAACGGCTCGGTGGGATGAACGGGGTACGGCCGCCTGAGCCGTGGATAGAGGAGCTACCGTCTGGGAACTATATACCTACAGGGCCTGGAGCCAAAACGAATCAATATGGACAGGGAGCTAAAACGAGCTATCGAACCGGAAACTGAGGCGGACGCCCAAACGTACAAATAAATGTCTTCGAAATTCGAAAACTATTTAAGTGTAACGAAATAGATCACCAGACACTTGTAATTACAGTAATGTGTGGTAAATCTCAGAAGATTGTTTGGAGGATGTTCGGGGGGATGTTCGACTATTGGGAGGATGTCCGACTCATGCATGGCCGAATGTAAGAATTTTGACTAAATCACTTGGCTGACGTTGGGAGTAACTTTCCTTGCTCTGATTTGGACCGACTTAGATGGGATGTCTGGTCGCTGTCCGACGGATGTTTGCGCGCCAGGACAGCTGTTAGTGTCGGCGTGTGTCGGTGTTTGTGTCACCGCTCGCAACTCGAGGATGTGCGGCACGATGAGGCTTATTCGGCCCATTTGGCCGCGACTATTTGTGTGAAGTGCTGGTGAAAGGGACCACGCGGGTGCAGCCGGGACACCCAGCGCTGCCCCGGAGGAGTGCAAGGGATGCAAGAAGGCTGCAGGGGTGGGGTGCATGAAGACTGGAGACAGGTTGAAGACTGAAGAATCAGATTGGGTGCACACTAGCGATGAAAGGATGCAAGATCGTTGCGGAGCGCAGAATAATGCCCGCGGGTTGGCAAGGACATGAACATTGAACGAACAGATTCATCCCGCACTCCGCACCTATACATTTCTCGCTGAATGCAAGATCGTCAGCCCAAAGAACTCGTTCAATTCCTCACGCGTCGAGTTACGTGTTCCTATACATCCGTGGTTCTTGTTTCCCTGTAAGCAATCACGGTCCCTCAGAGTCGTTCATCGAGCCCATTGAGAGAACCTCTGGTCACTTATTGGATAATTACGCTTATTGGGCGCTCGTACAGTAGGTCTACAAAAAAAGTCCCCCGCTCCAGAGGCGGCCGGCCGGCCGAACCCCCGGATTCCAGCCCCGACTCTATTGCGCAGGCCGCGGCAGCGACACGGGTCAGGTCGCGGCGCCCGGCGAGTGGGTCAGTTGGCGGCGGCCGGCCGTGGAGTGAGGACGCCGTGTGAGGGGCGCAGAGATGCCGCAGTGCAGAGGAGGGGGAAGATAGTGACTCTGCACTATGCCGGAAATGATGCCTTTGTGATCTAAATTAAACACCTGCAGACGCAGTGCATATCCTCCCTCGCCCCATCCCTATTTTACCCCCATTATAACCCTTCAATAAGCCGTAATGACCATTCAACGCAAGCAAGCAAACAAAACAACCCGTTTAGCGGCGACATCATCTCGGATAAAAAAGCGACAGTAATGATTAACACGCGCACTGCAGGGGGGGGTTGTTTTCAACCCCCCCTGTGGTTTTTCGCAAATCGCGAGAAAACGGCGGCGCGTAGCGCCGCCAAATTTTGCATACCTGTTCTCCCAACTTTTGCACACCTTGAGTAAAAATTTTGACCCCAGGTGACCTATGGTCAGGTCACCAGGTCAGGTCAAGTGACCCTACCTCGAAACGTAAATTTCGAAGTTTGCAATCCCACCAAGCCTACAGTTGTTGAGATATGATCGTGAAACCCACAGGAAATAGTAAGGTCATCACGAGCTACAACTTGTATATCTCGGAATTTTTATATCGATGACCTAAGGTCAGGTCATTTTTGCGACCGGCCCATTATAAGTCAATGGGAGAATTTTCAACTTACTCTGAATGCCATCCTATGACTTCAATACGCTCAGGATCATAGTATTGCAGGTCCCTGTTGGTGATTTCACCGAAACATATCACTTATGACCTTTGGAAGGTGATCTCCAGGTCATCTTAGGTCACCTGAGGTCACCAGCGGTTTTTCTTCAATAACTTGAGATTGAATAGAGATAGAGACTCCGTTCGACGTTTATCGTGTTTTTCTCGTCAATGCGGATCGAATGATATGCAACATGACCTATTTCGGTCAGGTCATGACCTTGACCTGAGGTCAAATTTTCAACTTGACCTTTCGAGGTCATATCGATGCGCCTTGACGAGCCAAAAACGATGGCGTTCGAATCGATCCTCTGTCTTGTGTGCAAGACAAGTTATTCAAGAAAAACTACCGCGAAATTCCTGTTGTGAAAATCGTAACATTTTGTCTTCGGTGACCTCTGGTGACCTCGTTTTTGACCTGACCCAAAAATGATCTTTGTATTTCTTGTAGATCTCATCTCAACCTATCCAACGCCGTTTACCGCTTGTCGCTACGTTGCGCCGTTTTCGAGATCTCAGGGGGGGGTTGTTTTCAACCCCCCCTGCAGTTCGTGTTCGGCTCAGACCCGCTGCAGTGCGCGTGTTAAAATAGACATAGCGCGAGAGCAAATCGAGGGGTATATATGTATCACATACCCAGCATTTTATTCCAATCTAGCAAATCAAGATTGGGGATCTTGTCCAACAAGTCAGCGGCCGTTCCAGACACAGATAAATGCTTTAGTTTCGGTTGCATCATTATCTGCAATAATTCGAAGCGAGGTTTAACCCTCGCCGGCCGAGAAGAAGGGGTGAATGCCGCCACCATGTATTTTTTTGCGGTAGCTCAAAGCACACTGATGATAGAAGGCTGACATTTCGTATGCCTTGCATTTGATTCACGCCGGATCATTTGACATCAACCACGTTTTCAGGTCAGGTCACTTAACCATGGCGTCTTAACCCTCGCCGGCCGAGGGGGGGGGGGAGCGGGTGCTGCCCCCAATCGGATTTTTTCGCGATAGCTCCGAACACGCTGGCGATAGAAAGCTGAAACTTGGCATACCTAACCTTTGATTCAAGCCGGATCTTTTGACACCAACCGCATTTTGGGTCAGGTCAGGTCACTGAACTATGCGCGTCATAAGTGAGCCTCTGCACGGTCTTCAGATGTCGCAACTTCGCAACGCCCTCACTGCCAGAGGAGATGTCACAGGGAAATGAAACTTGCAGGATCTAGTATCCATTATGAGTCTCACAACTTGTATATCTCGGATTTTTTCTAAAGGTCATATGAGGTCAGGTCATTTTCGTGACCTCACCATTAGGTATACCTAAGTCAATGGGGAAAAATGAAAACTGCTGTTCTGGCGCCGGGAACGATCTCCAACTACCTCAAGCACACATAATCGTGATTTGATGCACTCCTTGCAAGGTTAGATGCGTCACTTTTGCAATGTTGACCTTGCATGACGTCATTTATGACGTCATCAAGGTCATATGAATTTTCGTCAATTACTCCCGATCAAATTGAGCTAGCGAGTCGGGAAAGCCACCAATGGACTCAGGCAGACCTGCCGAATCGAATGATATGCAACATGACCTCTTTCGACCACCTTCGTGACCTGGGGGTGCTGACCTGACCTTGACCTGAGGTCAACACCCCAAGTTGACCTGACCCGGACAAAAAGTATATCATTCGACGCGCCTGAGCAAGGCGAACACGATGCTGCCAAAATCGCGGCTCTGCGGCCGTTTTTTGCGAAGTTATTCACCAAAAACTGAACCGTACCTTGGGGCACTTGACCTGACCTCAGAGGTCACCGGTTGACCTAGGACCTTAAAATCGAGTACCAATCTCTGCGTCTCGTAACGGCGCACACGCTCGTTTTTTTCCGCGACGCGCTAGCTCCACCTGGGGCGAAACGGCGAGGGGGGGGTCGTACCCGCCCCCCCCCCCCTCGGCCGGCGCGTATGTAGAAAACCAATAGGTCCGGCGAGGGTTAAGTAAACCTCTGCACGGTTGTCGGTTATAAAATGATGCAAATCCGCAATGCACTTAGTGTCAAGCATAATGGAGAAATATGGAAACTGTTAATTTGGCGTCGGAAATTATCTAAAATTACACCTCAAGCACTTCAAATCGTGACTTCATACATTCTTGGCAAGGTCTAATGCTTCACTTTTGCATTGTTCACCTTGCGTGACGTCATTTATGACGTCACTAGGGTGATAGGAGTGCTTCGTCAATAACTCCCGATCAAAATGAGCTAGCCAGTCGGGACAGCCATCTTTGGACTTTGCAAGCTTGCCGAATCAAATGTTATGCAACATGTCCTCCTTTCAACAGCTTCGTGACCTGTGTTGCCCTAACATGACATTTTTTCTCGACATCGTGAAGGTGTCATTAATAAAAATATGAAATCCGGGAGAATAAATTAAATATAGAAATTGTGGCCAACAGAACATTATCAGTTGCGTTAAACATACTAGTAAGCATGATCACACACCCAGCTTATATATGAGCCATGTCATAATTATTTTTGATAGACATGCTTAAGTTATGAAATCATCTAAAGTGTTCGTAAAGTTCCACGATACGAATCTACATAATATCCTGCTATGCATCATGACCATTTCTGGTCAGGTCATGTCTTTGAACATAGGCCAAATTTTTCAAATAACCTTTAAAGATCAACTTTTGATTCATTCGAAGCGTTTTTTGATAAGAGGAACACGAGGCTGGTAAAATTAATTCCAAGCAAGTTTTAAGCTAAGAACTTTTAAGTGTTTGTAGAAAAGCAATTGGTTTTCTCATAATACCGATGGTGGCAGTTGCTGTTATTTACGTGCTAAGCCGTTCGCCTTTATTAAATCTGACAATATTATTCAGACATAGCGGTAAACGAGCTGATTGTTGTGTTAGGTTAGGCTCGGTCGATTTCAGAGTGGGAAGGATGACAGGAATTAGGGGGAGACAGGGGGCCTGGGCGGGAGTCCTGGACCTCATGCTCCGCTGGGGCCGAGCCCATCACGTGGGTTGGATTGCCCTGACACATGGATAGCCCTGGGCGGTGTTTCACGGCCCCGCGTTGCAGCACACTGCGCTGCGCTGCTGCATTGTTGCGGCGGTTGATATGAATTCGGCTCCACGCTAGCGTTGCGAGCTCCCGAGTCTGTTGATGTTTCCATGGAAACTGGAAACCCCATGCACCGGTGCGCGCAACGCACCCTGTCCAAGCAAAATTTTACCACCGATGACCTCTGGTGACATGACCTCTGGCTCTGACCCGATCTAAAATTGGCTGAAGTATATTTCTTCTTCTTTTTGCTACTTTTGACGCTACTTCGAATGCCACTTAAATGCCCAAAGCTGAGTAATAATAATGATGCTCAATCCCCATTTTCCCTCCAACAGGGCGCGCATAGGCATTCCTGTCGGGCACGGGCTAACACTGACTTTCTCATAATAATTGTGGCCATGAACATCTACTGCCATTCTTCAACACCGGTTTCGCTGCGCTGGGCGGCGGCCGTCCCGTGTGTTGGATTCTACAGCTGGCTGGCGGAAAGCGTTACCGGCCGCCCGTCCACCGCCCGCGGGCCGGACCGAGCGGTCCCGCTGACCCTATCTGACCTGAGCCCGGCGCGATATGGGACAGGCAGACGGGGGTTCGGCTCAGCGGAGGCAGCGCCCACTGGTGCTGGGGACTTTTTTAATAGACCTACTGTACGCTTCCTCTTGTGGGTCTCAGGGTAAATAGGGGCGTGTTCGGAGGAAAGGAAATTACCCACAATGAAAGAACGAAATAAACAGTGAAACGATGGTTAGATATGGGTTAAACTGGGAGAAAAACGTGAGAAATAAAACTAGGAACTCGTCGAAATACTCAGCCTCTCTGACACTCTGCGTACGATACTAAATTTATATTTTAACTGAGAGCACGTGCCAAAAACCATAGAGATCAAAACGAACAGGAAGTCAACGGGGGCGGAACTACACAGCCAAAAATTAAAACACTTTTTTACATAATCAAAAACGAATCGAGTATATAGAAACGGCGAAAAGTCAATCTAGAAATTACAACAAATTAAAGCAAGGACAGATATTAAATACGGTTGAAAACTATAAGACAGAAGTGACGATAATAACGAATTTACAATAATATAAAGCAGGAAAACAAACGTTCATGAGAAATAACATAAACACTGCGCGAGGCGGCGATTGGCGGCGCAAAGGGCGGCCGTGCTGGACGGACACGCCGCAGCTAAATAATACGCGCCGCGCCACACTGCTCCCCCTCTTAGTCGCGGAGCGAACACTACGATGCGTAACACACTTAACACGTAACACACTCTTACCGCACGGTGTCGGGCGGCACGCGGAAGCGGACCTGCCGGCCGGCCCTGGTCCGGACAGGAGCGATGGGCGTCGAGCTCGGCGCGGGATCAGTGGGCACCACTCGTGCGGTACGGCCCCGGCGGGGCGGCGGGCACGGCGGCGCGACCGGCGGCGGGCACGGCGCGGGCGGCGCGCCGTCCGGTGCAGGGCGCCGAAGCTCAGAGTCCGTTGGCTTCGCCGGCGTCCCGTACGCCGGCTTCAGGCGCTCCACCGACACAGTGTCTGTGGCGCCCGAGGGGAGCTGCAACCGGTACCAGGCGCCGGTTCGCTCGAGGACGCGGAGCGGTCCTACGTATGGCGCCTCGAGGGGGCGGCGCACCCGGTCCACTCGCATCCACACGTGCGTGCAGGTCTGCAGCTCCCCGGGAACGTATGTGTGTGCCGCAGCGCCGTGGTTACTGCCGGCGGACAGGGCCGCAAAGTCCACGGCCCCCATCCGCTCGGCCAGTTCCCGCACGGGCTCACTGACGTCCGGCGGCGTCCGCCGGTCCACCAGCACCCGGGGGTGGAGGAGCAGGCCGCCGGTCACTGCCGTGAACGGCGCGAAGCCGCCGTCGTTGACGGTGGCTCGGATGCTCATCAGCACCACTGAGAGCGCCTGGAGCCACTGCTTCTTTTTGGCGGTGATGGCCGTCTTCAGGGTCCGATGTAGTCGCTCCACCATGCCGTTCGTCCTCGGATGGTAGGCAGTCGTCCGCAGCCGATGGAACCCGAGGACGGTGGCGAGCTGGCTGAAGACGGCCGCCTCGAACTGAGTGCCTCGGTCGGTCACGACGTGCAGCGGTACGCCGAACCGGGCCACCCAGACGTCCATAAAGGCGGCGGCGACGCTGGCTGCAGAGATGTCAGCGAGGGGCGCCGCCTCGACCCACCGAGTGGCGCGGTCGATACAGGTCAGTAGGTATCGGTAAGGGGATGTGAAGGACTGACCGTGAGGGGCTGACGGGGGCAGAGGGCCGACAATATCAAGGTGCACGGTCTCAAAACGATCACTCAGAGTACCGAAGGAGGAATGAGCGGCTTTGGTGTGACGGTGGACCTTGGACGATTGGCAGGGCTCACACTCACGAACCCACTGGCGGATGCAGCGGTCCATTCCGGGCCAGAAGTAGCGGGACTTGATGAGCTGGACGGATGATTTCACACCAGGATGGGCCAGACCGTGGATGCGTTGGAAAACCTGGAAACGGAGGGAGGCGGGGACAAACGGTCTGGGGTTGGTCAGATCAACATCACAGAGAACCGAAAGGTCAGGAGACAGAGGAAACGTTTCAAGGCGCTCCAGGAAGGAGGCGGTCTCCGGGTCGTTCGTCTGGGCCTCGGCGATGGCGTGTAGATCGGCGGCGTCCACGGTGACGGCGTTCACAGGCGTCTCAGCAGTTGAAGTAGTCGACTGAGTGTTGGCCGGCAGAGCACCGGTCCGGCGCGGCTCGCCGGCGGCCCCGGGTGGGGCGGCTGCGGTCCGAGCGGCGGACGGGCCTGGCTCAGCGGCCGGGCGCGGCGCGGCGGCCGGGCATGGCTCAGCGGCCGGGCGCGGCGCGGCGGCGGCCGGCCCGGCGGCTGGGTGCGGTACAGCCGGGCGCGGCGCGGCGGCGCACGGCCCGGCGTCTGGGTGCGGTACGGCGGCAGGCGGCTCGGTGGCGAGCGGCCCGGCGTCCGATGGAGGCACGCTGACCAGTAGCTCGGAGATCGGAGACGGTGCGGACAGCGCGGTGGCTGCCAGCGACCCGGCGGCCGGGCGCAGCGCGGCGGCGAGCGGCTCGGTGGTGAGCGGCTCGGCGTCAGACGGCGGCGCAGCGACCAGCAGCTCGGGCGCCGGGGTCCGCGCAGGCAGCGCGGCGGCTACCGGCGGCTCCTCGGTGGAGTCTGGGCGACTCAGACAGTCGGCGACGACATTGTCGGCACCGCGCACGTACTGGACAGCGGAGACGTACTCGGTGATGACGCTCCAATGTCGCTGCTGCCGATCCGACTTGGCCGTGTGCGGGCTGAGGAAGGCGGTGGTGAGCGGGCGGTGGTCGGTGAACAGGGTCACCTGGCGTCCCTCCAGCAGGTGCCGAAAGTGGAGCACCGCCAGGTAGGCCGCCAGCAGCTCCCGGTCGTAGGTCGAGTAGCGCCGCTGCTGCTCGCTCAACTTCTTTGAGAAGAAGCCGACCGGAACTGGCTCGCCCTCCACCATCTGGTGTAGTGCGGCGCCGGCAGCCACCTGTGAACAGTCTGTTACCAGGTGGTACTCGTCACAGGCAGGCAAGTGGTGGCGGATGGTGCAGGCGTCCTGCAGAGCGGCCTTGACGGCTGCGAAGGCGGCGAGCTCCGGCTCCGACCACGGCAGGTGCCGGTTCTTCGGGTGGAGCCTGACGAGCTCCGTCAGAGGGTAGACGGTCTCTGCGTAGTGGGGCATCATCCGGCGGTAGAAACCGACCATCCCGAGGAAGCGCCGGAGCCCGGCAGTGTCCTGGGGAGGCGGCAGCTCGGAGATCTCCTTGATCTTGGCGTCTGGAGGCCGGAGTCCTCCAGCGGACACGGTGTGACCCAGAAACGTCAGCTGTTCCTGGAAGAAGCTGCACTTCTCCAGTGAGATCCGCAGGCGGTGCTGGTGGAGAATGTTGAACACAGTATCCAGGTCCCGGCCGTGCTGATCTCTGTCGGGTGAGAAGATCAGTATGTCGTCCAGGTAGATGAAGACACAGTGGACCTGGCGAAACAGCTGATCCATCACCCGCTGGAACGTGGCGCCACTGTTCCGCAATCCCAGAGGGATATACAGGTACTCGAAGGCGCCGAATGGAGTGGTGACAGCCGTCTTCTCGATGTCCTCGCGAGCCATAGGGATCTGGTGATAGGCCCGGAGGAGGTCGACTTTAGAGAACACCGTCATCCCATGCAGACGCGTGCTCAGGCTGTGCAGGTGTGGAAGAGGGTAGCGGTCCGGCTTCGTCTGAGCGTTCAGCGCACGGTAGTCGCCGGTGGCCCGCCACTCACCCGGCGTCCTCTTGGGAACCATGTGCAGCGGCGAGCACCATGGTGAGGTAGACGGACGGACCACACCAGCCTCCAGCAGAGCGTTGAAGGTGGCCTTGGCAGCCTCCAGCTTGTCCGGCGGCAGTCGTCTCGGGCTGGCGAACGTCGGCGGTGAGCTGCCCGTATCGATGTGATGACTGGCCGGAATCGGGCTGGCGTCCGAGGTCTCTCCCGGCTGGAACGGCTCCAGGAGGGAGGGATACTGGCGCAGGAGAGCCTGGACTGTGGGCGGCTGATCGGGGCTCTGGTTGATCAGGAAGGCACCTGGAGCTGGACGGTCAGTGGGGACAGCTGGGGAACGAAGGGAAGTCAAACTGTCCAGGAGGGTCTGGGAAGCACAGTCAACAACCAGTTCATGATGGGAAAGGAAATCATGACCCAGGAGGGGCACAGTAACGTCAGCAACGACAAACGTCCACTGGAAAGATCGTCGGAGGGCTGGGATGGAAAAAGAAAGGAGAACTTCACCGTAGGTGTGCAGCGGTGCTCCACTGGCAGTGGTGATGACGACTGCAGTGGGCTGTAAGACAGCTCCCTGGACGAGCTCCTTCGGAAGCAGGGAGACCCCAGCACCAGTGTCGATCACCAGCTGCAGAGATCTGGAACCAGCTTGGGCTGCGACTCGGATGAGTGGCAGGCCGCGCGTCGCAGTGGCGAGGACCTGCCCCTCTAGTTTCCCGGGCGCTCGGGAGAGGCACGCCGGGACGATGGCTCCAACTGCAGGTTCGTTGTCTTCTTGGGCCACCGGCACCAGGGCTTGCAGGTGCGGGCCTCGGCTCCAAAGTAGAGGTGGGCCCTGCAGACCTGCTGGCGCTGGTCCGGATGGAACGGCCGCAGACCTGTCGGCAGCGCCGAGTAGTCGGCCTGGTGCTGCTGCTGCTGCTCCCCTCTCCTGTGCGGTGGTCGATGCTGGTCGCGCTGGTGGCTGCTCAGCTGAGCCTGCGGGGCTGCCAGACAGCTGGTCTGGAGCAGAGGCATCAGCTCGTCTGCCAGCTTACCCAGCTGCTGCAGGCTCAGGTCACGCTGGGCAGCGAGGACAGCACCGACGGCAGGAGGCAGGGACTGCAGAAGCTTGTGGCGCACCAGCTCCTCCCCGACTCCCACCTTGCCAGCCAGCTCCTGCAGCTCCCGCACGTAGAGGGAGGGTCGACCAGTCAGCTGAACCTTGGAGATGAGCTGGTCGAAGAGCTCCGGCTTGCTCCTTTCATAGAGCTCTGTGACCGCCTGCTGGAGGGCCTGGTAGCTGTGGGAGACGAGGACTGCCCCATCCAGCTTAGACACGGTCATGGGAGGCAGGGAGGCCAACACATGATAAAACTTGGTCGTATCATTGGTGATGCGAGCGATATGGAACTGGGCCTCCATGATCGCGAACCAGCCCTGGACGGCACCCTCCATGAAGGCGGGTGCCTTGATCGACACATGGTGGGCAGGGGCTGGCTGTACCGCGCGTGCGGCATCGTCAGTATCAGAGTCAGGCATGACGAGTCAGAGTGGGCAGGTAAGGTCAAAGTCAACAACAAAATGCACAAAAATGACAACAAAAGCACAGGATATTTCAACAGGTTAAACTCATCACTTCAAATCACGTCGGGGTCACCAGAATGTGGGTCTCAGGGTAAATAGGGGCGTGTTCGGAGGAAAGGAAATTACCCACAATGAAAGAACGAAATAAACAGTGAAACGATGGTTAGATATGGGTTAAACTGGGAGAAAAACGTGAGAAATAAAACTAGGAACTCGTCGAAATACTCAGCCTCTCTGACACTCTGCGTACGATACTAAATTTATATTTTAACTGAGAGCACGTGCCAAAAACCATAGAGATCAAAACGAACAGGAAGTCAACGGGGGCGGAACTACACAGCCAAAAATTAAAACACTTTTTTACATAATCAAAAACGAATCGAGTATATAGAAACGGCGAAAAGTCAATCTAGAAATTACAACAAATTAAAGCAAGGACAGATATTAAATACGGTTGAAAACTATAAGACAGAAGTGACGATAATAACGAATTTACAATAATATAAAGCAGGAAAACAAACGTTCATGAGAAATAACATAAACACTGCGCGAGGCGGCGATTGGCGGCGCAAAGGGCGGCCGTGCTGGACGGACACGCCGCAGCTAAATAATACGCGCCGCGCCACACTCTCATCTCTCTCTCTCTCTCTCTCTCTCTCTCTCTCTCTCTCTCTCTCTCTCTCTCTCTCTCTCTCTCTCTCTCTCTCTCTCTCTCTCTCTCTCTCTCTTTCTCTCCCTCTATCCGTTCTCCCTCCATTTTCCGCGGTCCGGACGTGTCCACTTTGCCGGCGTGCTGTCACGACGTCCCTCCAAAGCACCATCTGCATTCACTTGCCATTGTGACACTGACGGACGAGCAATACACCCACGCTGGGTGCTCAGTGCACCCACGCTGGGTGCCCAGTGCACCCACCAGCGGAAATACCGCCACTGGGTGACACCGAGTCCTGGACTAGCGGACAGCCTCCTTTGTCGCTGGAACGGTTCCTCGCCGTTTGGCGGGCACAGCGACGCGCGGTACTTCCGGTAGGGTGGCCGGTCGGCAGCTCGGACCTGCCCCAACTCCGGATATGGAACGGAACGGAACGGATGGGTGACGGTAGTTGGTGCGGGCGCGGGGCGTGACGGTTGTCAACAGCGGCGTGAAATTACTTGTGTTGTATTACGCCTAGCTCTTCCTTGCGCACTCGGGCTAGCTTTTTCCAGTCCACAAGTGATTATGCTAAAGATTCCTCGATGACTTCCCATCAGCCAAGTCTGTTCGGTCTTTTCTGTCGGGCTCCTCTCTCCCCATCTTTCGTTCTCCCTTCCTTCTTCCCTTGCTTTCTTTCTGTCTTTCTTTCTTTCTTTCTTTCTTTCTTTCTTTCTTTCTTTCTTTCTTTCTTTCTTTCTTCTTTCTTTCTTTCTTTCTTTCTTTCTTTCTTTCTTTCTTTCTTTCTTTCTTTCTTTCTTTCTTTCTTTCTTTCTTTCTTTCTTTCTTTCTTTCTTTCTTTCTTTCTTTCTTTCTTTCTTTCTTTCTTTCTTTCTTTCTTTCTTTCTTTCTTTCTTTTCTTTCTTTCTTTCTTTCTTTCTTTCTTTCTTTCTTTCTTTCTTTCTTTCTTTCTTTCTTTCTTTCTTTCTCTCCCTCTCTCTCTCCGTGTCTGTCTTACTTTCTTTATTTCCCCTCTCCCGTCTTTTTCTCTCCCCTTCCCCCTTCCCGCCGCTCCGCTCTATCTCTCTCCGTTTTCCTCTGGTCAGATACCACCGCGTTGTGAGTGTTGCAGCTCGACCGTGGCCGCAGGTCGGGTGGAGCGGCACCGACCGGCCCACTCCACCCTCAGTGACCTCACTGGGCTGACCCGGCCCTGCCCCGGTGGGGGTGGGGCGGGGTACTTACCTGACCAGACGCCCACCGGCCGGGCCGGGCTGGGTTATAGCCTGCTGGCCTTGCCTGGGTGTGGAGATGGGTGGAGGTGCGGCATCGTCCGTCCGCCCACCGCCCATCGCCCGCAGTCTACCACCCACCGCCCGTCGCCCACCGTTTAATTTTTTTTTTTTGGTTAGGCCCTTTCGGTCTGACAAGACCATTGCAGAGCCGGAAGGATGATAGGAATTAGGGGGAGACATTGGTCTGGGCAGGCACCCTAGTGAGTCGCCGGGGCTGAGCCCGTCCAGAGGACAGGCCACCCAGCCCCAAGGCACTCACTGCACCCGGCTACGGGGTGCGCTCCCTCGGGAGCAGCGGTGCCGCTCCAAGGGAGCAGCCCGCATGAGATAAAGTTGCCTGTCCAGCCCGGAGGGGGGTTTCGGCGTGGAGGAGAAGGATTTCAGTATCCTGAGGAGTTGAGGACAGAAGCACGGAACGGATGGTCGCCCACCGTCTATCGCCTACCGTTTATACAGCCCAACGCTTACCGTTCAGCGCTCACCACGGCATGTGTCACCCAACGTCCACATTGTCAGTCGGATCCCAGCTTTCAGTAGGCGTTTCTCTTGAGTGCGTGCCCCACGTGGGGTCAAAAGGCCGTGTATTTAGGGAATGACAAATGGCTCCATCCCCGTACGCTCCTGATGCGTCACCGCGCTGACGGGGATGAGGCGAAGGAGTGGCATTCCGCGCCGTTTCCGGCCCGTTAGTGTCACTGAGCTCGACAGTGGGTGTGTGATAAACAAACCCGGCACGGCGGACGCTCTGCTCTGGAGTGCAGGACCAGTTCTCGGACCATGCTGTCGGTCCGAGCAGACAGGGAAACGCACGGCTGGCGGGCGCCGCGGCCAGGACCGCAGCGCCGCCGAGCGTGCAGCGCTATCGCACAGATGTCTGTGGTTGCAGCGTGGCTGGCGGCCACACTCTCTTTTCCTTTCCTTTCGCGGGGTGCCCTGTCACCGTCTCTACCTGTGCCACCGTGCATCACGACTTGTGAGTTGTAAAAGGGGACAGTGGAGGCGTTGAATGGCCTGTGACCTGTGCCTTAGGCTCTGCCCCTTCTGTGACTGCTTCATGTCATCTCCACGGGCTCTGGCTGAGACTTGGGTCACTCCGCGGCTGAAGGAGGAGACTGGGGGGGAGGGAGGGGCGTGTCTGGTGTCATGTCTATGTCTGCGGCTGTCATACCATGTCCTGTCCAATGTCCATGTCTGGGGACAGCAGCCGGTGTCAGCGGCCTCTCGCCCATATCCGGACTCTCAGCATTGTCTGGACAGCGCTGCGGCGCGGTGCCTCGTCCATGGCTCTGTCTTGATGCCTTCTGTGACTGTCTGTGACTGCTGGTGGCCAGAAGGGTCTGATTTATCGCAGGCACCAGGCCTGTTTTGGCAGTGATACGCTGCAGTAGGAACGCGGCAGGCGGCGGCTGGGAGCGGAGATGGAGAACCGTATACGTGACTATCGTATACTTCACTGGGCTGACCAGCCATTTATCTTCCATTCAGTTTGTCCGTCTGACGGGCGCATATGTATCTTTCAGCGGAGTGTGGGTGGCTTGGCTGCGTGTGCTTTTGACACGAACTATGTACAATCATAGTCCCTTGCTTTTGTCCCTCTGTGTATCAACAGTGTGCGGGTGGGCAGGCTGTGGTATTTCGCCCCTTTGACGGCTGTCCCTCTGTGTGTTTCAGGGTGTATGGATGACTGGGCTGTGTTATTTTATCCCTCTGACGGTTGTCCCTCTCAGTTTCATAGGTACACGGATGGCTGGGCTGGTCCATGAATGTCTTTCTATCGCTCTAACGTTTGTGTGTCTCTGTGTTTCAGTGGTTTACGGATGACTGGCTATGTTATTTTATCCCTCTAACGGCTGTCCCTCTGCATGTTTCAGCGGTGTATGACTATTCAGGCTGTCTATTTCTTCAGGCTGTCTTCAGGCTGTCTCTGACTGTTGTCCCTCCTCTGCATTTCAGCGGTGTACGGGTGGCCGGGCTGCGTCCGCCACGGCCTGCCTCTGACAGTCGGCGATACAGTGCACATTCTGGAGGAGAGTGGTGGCTGGTACCGCGGGTACACGGCCAGGAACAGACACCAGAGGGGCATCTTCCCCGCCAGCTATGTCCGTGTCAAACGCGGCAGGCCGGACAGCGACGGGTGAGTAACGCTAGAACTCGATGGTTTTGAGGCTCCCGCAGGCAGCTGACATTACCAGATGCACTCAATTACATACTCAGAGCCATGCAAGATAAGCTGCAAACATGCGAACAAAAAGGCTAAATGGTAAAACGATTCCATCCAGGGTATAACTAAAACTTATTAACTGCGGTTCCATCATTCAGTCCCTTATGCGGCATACCATGCTCTCGCCTAACACCGGCAATGGGATAAGCTATTGCCCGGATTCCCCGCCATAATTGACACGATTGGTGTAGTTCCTGTAGCGTGATATCGTACATTATGTAAGCACGGGCGGTGATTCAATATCCGGTCTGACTCGCGGCACGGTTCAGCTGATCGAGGCTCGATAAGTAAACGGCGACCGTGGAAGCATTGACACAACAGCTGACATGCCACTTGGAGACGAATACATGCGTCGGTCTCTCCCGTCTCTGTCTCTGTATGTTTCTCTGTGTATCTTTCCTCTGTTTCCCTGTATTTGTCTCTGCCTGTCTCCATCTCATGTCTCCGTCTCCGTCTATGACTTCCGGTCCCCCGGTCTCTGTTTCTGGACTCGCACTCTGGTCTCTGCAACACAAACACGCCTGCAGCCTGACCCAATTATATACACACCCCAGGCACTATGGCGTGTTGCTGTGCAAGCTGAACGCAGCGGAAATGACTGTACGTAAACCATGACCTCATCCTCTATTGAATTATTTATAATGGCCACCCATTTCTAAACACAACCCTATCCATTGCCCAGAGTGCGGGGATTCCATTTGACGAGTCCGCAATGCACGGAATGAAATGGCATCACCCATCCGGTGTAGCGAACAAACACTTTGCTCTAGTGACAACATGCCCTGTATGTTTCTCCACCGTCTCAGCGCCGCACCGGGTCGGTCCCCGCGGGGAGGTCCGGCTATGTCAGATGAGTGATGTGACGTTCCGGGACGGAGAGTGTGTCACCAACTGGTCCCACACAGACAGGGGACAGTAACCGAGCGAGTCGACAGGTGACTCAGGTCACCCTCGTCCCTCATCACTGCCGGAACAGAGGTGATATCTGGACAGTGAAATAGAATTCGTTCATTTGCAATACCAAGCGGGAGGGATTGTTGGAGGACCTGTCGCTGGTCACCAGAACGCTCACCCGGCGCAGCCCTGCCCCGCGGCATTTGTTCCCTGAGGAGGTCCTGCCCGATCCGCTGGTCCAGTTCAGCATCTTCCTGTCTCGCGATGCATGGTCTCCAGTGCAGCGGTGGTCCCCGGTCCCGTGCAGTGTGATCCTGCCCCAGTTCAATGGTCCTGCCCCGGTACACTGATCCAGTGCAGCGTGGTTCTGCCCCGGTCTGCACCGATCTCAGCAGCGGCGGTACGCTGCACACGCTCGGCAGCGCTCATAGGTCACCTCACCAGCGCTGTGTATGCAGAGCCCCATTGGCAGGCGGCTCGGAACTCCATCTGTGGCCCGACGACTCCGCTGACGGAATACAGAGCGGCCCTTCCCAGTAGTCAGGCACTAGCCGCGCTTGAGCGGGGTAGCGGTAACCAATGCCTCGAGCGCGCCGGAGGTGGGAGGATCTGGGAGGACACGGTCCTGGGAGGTCCACAGACCTCCGCAGCACCCCTTGGGAGGTCTCGGGATTCTGGACAGCAGGGCGGAGCCCCATCGACAGCCGATTTCAATCATGCGTCTGTGGCTTAGAGTGTTTCTCCTAAAATGGGCTGCAGACATAAGCAGGCGCCTCTCAGTCGTCAGCGCCCTTCATTCTATGCATATTTAGGCACTCACGGGAACTGAGTTGTGAGCAGGTATGTTTTGGTCGTTCATTTTGTTGCCTTTTCAAGGATAGTTGTGTGAGTCACATGAGTTACGTCTTTCAGGACATTGTTCCATTTCGAATCCTTCAAAGAATATGGCCTTGGTCGTCTTAAGAAAATCTCAGCCGCCTGCAGAGGCCTCATTGCAGGCTCGGTGGCCAACAGACCGGTCCTGCAGGTCTCTGGGTGTCCTGCCGGCAGCTCGGGCTAATGTGCGTTCGAAAGGCTGCAGGCCCCAGATCCCGCGTCGCGCACACACACATAAACAGTTTGTCACAGCGGCCGGTTCGGACGGGGGTAAACAGAGGCAGCTCTGTTCGCCCTTCCGTTAGACCCTCCCTTCACTGGACCCTCCCCGTGCAGCACGTGCCGTCGACACCGGATGTGCTTTGAACGGGAGGGGTGCTGTCGGGTGGCTGCTGGAACCGGAGCGCCGACAGGGATGCTGGGAAAGGCAGCGTCTACGATGAGAGGGGAGGAGAGAAAGAGCGGAAGAGAGGGAGAGGGAGGGAGGTGAGGAAGAAAGAGAGATTTTGTGACATTCTAGGAAGTATGATTAAAACGCAGTGCGTTGCCAAGTGCCAACACGCTGTCGAGACAGTTGGCGACGTTGTCAACGCGAAGAAAGCTCGCTTGTCTCTCAGCTGCAAGCTTCAATACATGATTCACCAGCTGTCTGGAACATTTCTGACCGAAAGCCAATTCCTTTGGGAACACACTGCTCCATTTTCTGCATATTCCGTGCAGTCCTTTCACTTTCAAACCATGTCTCTTTCTCTCGTGAGCTCTGACGCGAGTCAGAACTGCTATCGTTTCAATCTACTCTAACCGAACGTTCCTGGTTTGACTGCAGCCTCCGATGGGGTTCACTCCGTGCAGCCTAGCTGTCTAAAACCGCAGCTCGCTTTCCGAAGTTGTCCTACAAGCTCGCTCCTCTGCTATGTCATACCCCCACCCCCCCGTCTGTGCGGGTGCGGAGCCAGCTATGCGTGAGGGTCGCCCGTCGGTCGCCTGTCTAGTCGCCCGTCTTGTCACCCGATCAAACCAGCCGCTGTGCCCGGTCAGACGGCTTTCACTTTCCGATCGCCGTGCGCTGGTTGAAATCCGAGACCCGTGTCCCGCCTGGAACGTGTCGTAGAGAGAGGGGTGCGCGAAGGAGGAGGGATAATGTGACAGGTGTCCTCAACAGTAGCCGGTCACGTGGCATATGTTCGCCGCTAGTAGTTGGCCGCGTGACTGGTGCCATCCATTAGTATTATGTCACGTGCCTGACGTTTTGCAACAGTGGTCAGTCACGTGGCTGACGTCTGTTGTAACAACCTGGTCACATGACTGTATGACAAGTTCAACTTGCGGACAAAGTGACTTGCAATGTTCTAAGGGAATCAGAAGGCGACGCTAGCGCATGTCCCAGGCTGTGTCGACTGATTCACCGATGAGTGATCGGTGGTAACGTCACTTGATTCACCTGATAGGGTGTGACTGATAAGTGAAGGGGCTGATTTCTGAGAGCGAACCTGTGAGGTCACCGACAATTTCAGGAAAGATACATCTGTGATCTGAAACTTACGTCTGTAGTGCAGACCTTTTGAGCATTCAGATATAGAATCAGATCGACAGACTCTATAGGCATTTATTTAGTGTTCTTCATTTCAATGATACCGCATGGGCGAATAAAGTAAACGTTTTTCACACGTATCTTTCAAGTGCACCTTAAATATCAACTTTATCTTTATCTCACGTCTTTTCCAGAGTATATAGGCTTTTCAATCATTTCCTAACGCCTCGGGGTGGCTTTGAACTTCAAACGGTTGCCTGCAGTTAAACAAAACTGGATCAAATCTCGAATTGGCATGCTTAATCCTTTTTTCCAATTATCGTATAAAAATTATGTATTTGACAGATGCTAAAGCCCAAAAGCTAAGAAGTAATTCTTTTCGATAGCGAATTGTTTTTCCACCATCCATCGGGCTGCTTACCGAATAATGAAAAAAACTGCCTTTCTATCGCTTTTACCATTCGATCATTTCATCCCATCGAGAGTAAAAGTGACAGGGGACAAGAGTGGAGTTACACTCACTCTCCCGGTTTTCCGAGTCGCCCTGTCCTGTTCTCAATGCTCTGCAGAATACAAAGCGTCTGAGGTCGCCTTTCGGACATAGTTTTACACCTGCGTGCACACTTTCCCTCACAAAGGCTGCATACACGGTGAACTGCGCTCTGTTCAGCTCCGCGACACTGCTCCCGTGTGGTGCAATGTAGCCTTTGTCGGCGGAGCCTTTCAACCACTCCTGAGCTGCTGAAATCGTCATTACAGACGCGCGTCTGGCAAATTGTAAGGCAATGACAAGACATGCGAAATAAATAGGTATGATTGAAGGTGTTGCGTATGCAACATATTGCCTAGCATGCACTTTCATGACATGCATTGCATTGCATGTATGTTTGAAAGGCCAAAGGACATTTTTGCCCTGACAGCTCACTTTAACCTGTTAACGTGTATAATTCATTGAGCTTATTTCATGTGATTGTCGATGATTTGATTGCAAGACTTGCTATGAAACTTTGATTGGTCCATATGATATGTATTTTCTCGTAGTTTTTTTTTATTGATGACAGGTTTCGTTGAGCTGCTCTGACTGACTGTTCCCCATTTTCTCCCCCACTGACCTCCGAACCGTCTGCTCACGGCAGAACATGTATCTCTGACTGACCAGTGATCACTCCCCCACTTCCCCCCCCCCCCTCCCACAGACCCCAGACCTGTCCACTGCCGGCCGAAGATGTACATATAGGCTGTGTCTGTGACTGATATTTCTCGCTTCTCTCCTTCACAGACCCCAGAGCCGTCCTCTCCCGGCAGAGGATGAGGTGGCCACAGAGGTGACACAAGTGCTGCGAGAATGGAGCCACCGCTGGAAACAGCTCTACTTGGTGAGTACAGACCCCTCCCCACTCCATCCTACAGGCCTAATTAACTCATTAACACACTCGCACACGACACCAGTTGCGCCGCAGCGCGCCGCGCGCGTGGGCCGTTACGTCATCGGTCAGTTCAGTAGGGCCGCTGTTGACGCGTGCTGCCTGTAGAGTCGGGGGAGGGGGGAGGAGAGGGGTAATTAGCCGCGTCCGCTCAGTGACTGCGACAGGCGGCCGGGCGGTGTCGGTGTCAGTGTCAGTGGCAGGGCGCCCGGCGTCACTTGAGACGGCTGCTCTGACACTCATTAGCAACCGGAGCCGTGCAACAGCACGCTGCTAATGCACTGTGGCGCACGACGGGTTGGATACAAATGCGCGCAGCACCAGTGTCCATTGTCCATGTCGAGGCTGCGTTATTGATTATTCAGTAGTTGGCAAATGGAATTGACCTGAACGATAAAGTGACAATTGCCCTCTACGAAGGTTGATACGGGCGGGAACAGAATTGGAAGACACTGCTGCATGTGCCAGGGGATACGATATACGTTAGGTTTGTCCTTCCCATTGGGCACACTGCAGGTTTACTTACTACCTAAGTCATCATCTTTTTCACACCAAAGATCAGTGAGAATGGGAGTTGGGGAGGCAGATGTCACTATGCCGCTGGGCTTCTGTGTCACTTTGTCTATACATCAATGTGTTTGAATCCTTGTCTCACTACTATACTGTCGCTCTACCACTGTGTCACTGTATTACCGTCTGTTATCCGTCTGTTTCACCGTTTGTCACCGCGACTCTCTCTGCGTCTCAGGAGCGCGACACCCAGGAGGTCTCCTCGCTGTGGAAGGTGATGCACGAACTGCTCGACTGGCGGCGTCAGCTCATCACGGGAACACTCACCCAGGACCAGACCCGCGAGCTGCGGCTCCGAGCCACCGCCAAGGTCGACTGGGGAAACAGGTCAGTCCGACGCCGCTGATCCGCCGCATTCGGCAGCGGACAGCATTATTACTCTTGACAGTAATCGACTGCACACAGTGCTCTGACATGACACACTACTCAATGACCCAAGGAAAAGGTAGTTTTGCTAATTTTCTTGACTGTCCCAGAGGTCGATAAAATGCTTGGAGCTGCTCCAACGAACATCTTAGTCCCACCACTGTCTCCAACTTAGCCCTCGCCTGGCGGGGGGGGGGGGCAGCCTCCCTAAGTTTTTTTCGCGAATAGCGTAAAAGTTGGTGTCGCGTAGCGCCGCAAAATTTGGCACAGTATCTGGGAATGAGCCTTTTGCTACCTATCCTGAAAATTCACTGCCATCCGCCGCGTCGGCACACCGGTATCTCCTCACCTTCTCCCCACACGGCCTTGACTCCCCAACTCACACCATCACACTACTGCATACGGTGACCGGTCGTACGGTGGATCTGAATGCCTACGTTTTCGCGCCAAAGTCTGAAACAACTAACGATTAGCATCAGCTTAGAGATGTTGAAATTTAGCATTTTAAAGCTTCTAATTCAAAAGTTTATATGTGTGCTTTAACGCACTTGTCCTTATTGATTGAGAAAAGAGCGGACTTTTTATCGTATTACCTGATACGAAGTAACGCAATCGAAGTGTGATTTCGGTCCACTGTGCGTTTTCAGGCGCGCTCGATAAAACACCCAGGCCTGGAGAAAGTTGGAAGGGTGATTTTCTGATCCTCCTTACCACAAAATGACCCTAAGCGAAAAAATGCCCGCAGGGCGCTGCCAACGCGTGCCAGCGGCCCTGCTAGTAAGGGCGAAAATCAATGTATGTGTATGCGGAGCACACCCTTAGCGCTATGATGGCTCCTTGGAGACACCTGGAGAAACCTGTCCCGGCAGAAGGGTCAGGTCCCTCGCAGACGGCGCGGCACGGCGAGAGCTCAGCGGGTGGCCTAGCCGGAAAGAGGATAAAAATAGCCGACTGGCCCGACCCAGCGAGGGGTGACCGAAGGGTGACCAGGAGTGAATGAGGGAACATACACGCGGTACTTACCGAGCAGCCGATAACAGCACCGGACGATTAGAAAGTCATAAGTCAATGCTGTATTTTAGGCGTAAGGAAGCATCCATGTAGACGGGCGGACTGTCTCCAGCTCTTCGAAGCATTGCTAATATCTTGCTCCAACGAGCGTTGGCACGTTGGAAGTTTTATCGACCACTGGACTGTCCTGTCCTGCCCCGACTGTATCTACATATGTATCTTGGAGCCCTGTGAGCTGTCAGTAACCATGTTCATACTTACCGTGGCGCCCGTTCGGCGAGGCTGCCCCGGGATCTGCTGCCGGGCCCGGCAGACCTGCACGGCATTCCGTCACTGAGCACCATCGATCGCCGTCCAGCTGGTCTCTTTGGGTAGGGGGCGGCGACCCGGCCTGTCGCGAGCAGGCACCTTCCACGAGACGCCAGTGGTGATGGAAGCCAGAGGGGTCGGATCGTCAGACTGCACGAGATCCAGCTGCTTCGATAAGCGAAATGAGGTTCCGGTGGCCGGTGTACTGGTGAAGTGCAATTTGGAATGAACTATATCGATCGCTTGCACTTACCGTCACGCATTGATCTTATTATCTCATGTTTACCTTTGATCTCGTAGACAAGGGTTATATATCAACTGAGAAGTTTGTGTTCCAACTCTAAAAGTCTATGAAAGCTCTTCATCATGATTAGAAAGTCAGCACTTCTCACTGACATGCTTTTGTAGCTGAAGATAAACGCGATGCTCAGATGCTATCATTTAACGCTGGTAGTAACTGATTCTGACACTAATAGGTGATGAATTGGCCCTATCTGCATGGTGCTGTTAACGAAGCCTTTTTCGTAGTTTAACCACGTGAACATGATGGATATCACCAGATCTTTTTCACCTTATTTAGATGTCCGCTACCTTACCCCTTACCGTGCATCTCAATCGATGACGGAAGATACATTCCTTCTTGCGTTCGCCATCACTCATCTTATTATTGTTTCACTGAACCGGCGCCACCGGAGCAAAAACGGCGGATGCTAATCCGCGCATTTAGCACAGCGCTGATCGATGCCTCATCATCATACAATGTCTGAATGGCGGCCGTCGGTGGTTTTATGACTGGTCGGCCGCCGGAGGTCACACCGCCCTCGGTTCGGCCCTGTATCTGATGCTAATTGAAACCCGGAAGGCCGATACGATACACGGCACTCGTCTGTGATGTGTGGTGGAGTGAGGAAGTGTAACCGGCTCTCGCAGAAGACACGATGTAGCGCGGTAGATCACAAGCGAAGGCGAGGGCACCGACTTTCAGCTTCCAGCCTCCGGAGCCGGATCTGAACAACTACCTGAGCTAGCCAGTCAGGGATACTTCCTCCAGGGCGGGCGGTCAGGGAAAACGGAGATTGATCGGTATTTGAGAGGAATGCTCGCGCTGCAGTTAGTCAGATAGTATTTCATTAAACATTTGAACTACTTTGATTCAGACCCTTCCGGCATAGGTTCAGCTTGTCGATTTTATTACTTTACGTCCTAACATCAGATAAGCGCTGAAGCGTCATGCTGCCGATCCAGCTTCGCGAAGAGAAACGATAGATAGGACAAATGTATAGTGACCCACTGAGCTGGTTGATGTACGGACCACAGCCGCTGCACAGTGCACAGAACAGGCCAGATATTATATACACAGTGCACGTACTTACCAGGCACATATTCTGACCGGGTTTCCTCGCTGCCTCATTCTTTGCAATGCTGCCGAACTCTGATATGCCCCTGCTCCCTATAGCGCAGCATGTGCTGTAAAACTCACTGCACCGACCCCCGTCCGCGCTGTCTCCCTGTTCGCCCAAACCTGCTCTATTGTGGCCCTGCTCGCCGTGCAGTGCCATAAAACTCACTGCACGCGACCGCCGCTGCCTCCCTGGTCCGCCGGGGAGGTAATCCGCGGCTCTAGGCGGCCTCCGAGACGGATTAGTCACTGCAGAGCGGTCTGAACCGAGTTCCCGCTCTACTCTGATTTTATCAGTCCGACCGGCGAGCGCCGGAGAGCGGCCACACCGGGAGTTATGTGTCATGTTATGGAACAGCCTCGATACGGTTATGAGGGCTCTGCGCGGAACTGGGCGATTATTCAGCGGCATAGTGGTCCGTGTGGATTGGGTGGGGCTGGAGCTATCTCCTGGCCCCCTCCGGATACACTTAGTCAGTAGGCGACGGGAAGTCGCGTCGGTACAGATTTTATCGACAGATTACCATAGTCTGCTCATGAGTGACGCAAGTTTTGACTCATACCCCTGGCTAGACAATTTGCTGATTCAGGAATTCGGGATCCTGGAATACCTAGATCTTTGTGAGCAAGGCTGTTCTGAGAAAACCCAACGCGGATAATAAAGGAAACAGGAACAATGTTGGTATAGATTAGCTGTGTTTTCAGTCCTTCAAATTACATGGTTTCTGTTAGCTAAGGTACTAAACTAATGCGTTCTTTTGAACGAGTTGAGACGCCATTGCACTCATAGCCCATAGTGCCATTCGTTAGTTTTTAGCTCCGTTCTAAGTTATCCAAAAGGGCATACCATGGATAATGCGATGAGTTATTCCATTAAAAACTGCCCAGCCCTATCATGCGGTGCTATTTCATAACTGCGCCGCCCCATAACCAGTCTCCTGTCCGAGGGCCGTTTATACCCCTGCCGTGTCTTGCAAACCAGAGTAGCTGGGGCACGCTCCAAGAGACCATTTTTCATACAGTGCGTCCGCAGCAGGCGATACTGCCGTGCAAACTGCATAGTGCACGGTGCATATTGCACGGTGCACGGTCACACGTGCCGCGGGCAACCACCTGTCACAGCCGCCAACAGGACCTGTCAACAGTCCTTGGTCACCACTGTAAGGTCGCCCCCGGCGGGTCACGTGATCGTCGCACACTGCACAGCTCGCCTTTCGGATCAATTTTCACTGGCGTGTGTTGGGGTAGGACCGATGTCAGGCGCAAGCGGCAGCGAGAAAGATCATCACGGCGCCGCCGTGATGAAGCCTGCGAGCTTGTCTAGTACGGAAGTTGCTAAATTGTGGCGCTGTCTCGAGATGAAAACGGGAATTTCAGTTTGCATTACATGACGTAACGTATCACAGTATCGTACTAGCAGACAGGGCTGTCACGAGCACAAATTCATCCGATAGCTTGCTGCCGTTAGAAAACGGTCAACTGGGACACATCACCGACCCGTCATTCAATTCCATTCTCGTGCCCGTCATCATCGATCAGTCACCACAGTCCATTCACAACTCCGTGTGATTGAAAATCTCAATCACTTTTAGTCCGGTCACCTCGAGTCGACTCCAAATACCAGCGCTCAGCGGCGAGCTCCCCCCCCCCCCCCCCTCCCCGGCCCCTGTCCGACCGGCCTTCGTGCCTTGTTCTTGTCCAGATGAGCTGATAGCCGGCGAACAAACGAGAACGAGCCTGCCGACCGACCGACGCTGCTGTGGCTCTAATTGTGTCCACTTTCAGCACGGCTCGGCTCAAGGCGACCGCTGGAAACGTGCTGGCGGGACCAAGGTGGGTACGAGTAAAGTTGGTCTAGTGGTCTGACTGCACTGACTGTGCCTTTGGGTCGATCGAATTCGAGACTTTGAAGTGTGCAACAAAGTCTGTGGGTTTAAGTTTTATCCTGATTACATGGCTTGAACCGACAGAAATCATGTGAGTACTGAGTTGAAATGTGGAGATGAAAAGAGTGCCGTCTGAAGCTGAGGCGGCAGTTGGTGCCATATCCCCATCAGGGCAGTGGCTGGCCACAGCAGCAGGGGAGCTCACGGTTCTGTCATTACTGTCACGACGGTTAGGCGCACATGTCAGATGAGAGAAAATAGAGAGAGAGAGAGAGAGAGAGAGAGAGAGAGAGAGAGAGAGAGAGGGAGAGGGAGAGGGAGAGGGAGAGGGAGAGGGAGAGAGGGAGAGGGAGAGATGCGAAGAGCCAGGGTGCCGAGATCGAAGAAGGGGTGTGGCAGTTCGGACTGGGTGACACACGTCTATCTTCGGTTTCTGTAAACACGTAAACACCATGTCGTTCTCTGCTGGATATCAGTTGCGGCTGGTCAGTGTATCCTAGGCAACCGATTCGAGGGCGGACAAGACGCCGAACTGACTCACTCCAGCAGTTTGTTTGCTCGCGGATTTCCGCCAGCGGAAGGGGTGTGATGGTATCGCCTCAGTCCTATCTGATACATGAGTGCTGAGTTATAGGTGTCAGTAGGCAAAGTGGGAAGCATTGCTATTCTTTGTTTAGTCGGTATCGGTCACATCTTACTTATGCTTAGTATGTACTCAGTTTCCAGTTTATGTAGTGTGAATTCAAACAATTATCGTGTTTCTTACAACCATCATCTAACTATTTCAAGTGGAATGCATTTCTTTCTTTTGCAATAAATGTAATCCTCTGGCGATGATACCAATTACAAAGGGCTCCTGTCCGATTGCAATAGTTTGTGGAATACGACCGCCACGCTCGGAGAAAAGTCAGCGTATTTCTCACGGTGATGGTGTGGGCTTGCGGTTTCGGTGGGACCACATTCGCTGCCACTCTGGCCCAAATTGGCAACTGATGGCACAGATAGCTGGCAGTTGGCACGAACTGTGTATTCGACTCAGCTCAGTTCCCAGGCGGATTGGTTTATTCTGATACGAGCTATCAACATCGCCGCCTGGAACTTGGAAGCGAACTCTACCTGGATGGATGACTAGGTGTTAATATTTAGTCAGGTAATGGCTGAGATATTCACGGGAGGGCGTGTTGACTGTCGTTCCCGTTGGACGAATCCCAGCGCTGAGCAGTGACACAAGCGAGGCACGTCTGCTCCTCTATCATTTCGACAGCGTGCGGGGCATCCGGACGGCCTTCCGTCCGCCGTTCATCGAATGCGGCCCCGGCCGTAACATCAAAGAGCGCCGACACACACGCACGCACGCGCGCCGGCCGGACCACACTCAAACAGACGACGCAGAAATATGGAGAGGTCATTGGCAGGTCTGCGATCGTTCTCACAATCCACAGGCTGCGTTTGAAGACTCGTGGGTCCTTTGCTTGGTGAAATGGTGTTTCTCTGATCGAGACATGTGAAATGAGTTAATATGACGCTTGTCCCGACCGACTTGTATATCGGTCGATTCATATCTTGGGCTGAAATAGTAAACAAATCCAACGTGTTCTTAAAATCGTGTCGGCTGTCACACGTAAAGGTTAGTCCGCGTTCCGTACGACCAGTAGCGCATCGCGTGATCGCCCGTCCCTTCTGTGATGGCCGAGGACTCATGGCTCTGGTTCTGGTAGGCCTGCACTGTGCGAGCTCTATATAGCTCGCACAGTGACGACTGAAGGGCGACGTCCCGCCCCGTTCCCGAGGAAGGCCCGCGTGTCGGACCCGGGAAGTGATCTGACATCCTGACACGGCCGTCTGTCAGCGGTGTCACGGTCAGGGCAGCCGTGACGGCCACGATTTGTACCGTGACGTGACGACCTATCATCGCGAGCCACTGACGACCGCGGAGGGGAGGGGTAAGGAGGTGGTAACGGACAGCTATGACCCTTCATATGCGTCCGAACGCCGTGTGATTTGATTTCATGCATCACTTGAGATATACACGGCAAAATGGAGATGCCGTTCGCTCGCGCACATATGACACATTAATGCAACTCTTGCGAAACATCCTCTCGGATTGATTCGCCATCTTTCCGGCTTGTCACTATGTAGGTATTCGTGCTCGGCCTGTAACCGCCCGCCCATCGTTCAAAGATGGTGCACTGTATGCAGTACACTCTGGATATATGAATTACATCTCGACCATATGCATTACACGTCTCTCTCGCTGTCACAGCCTGTAATTATTCATTGACATTTTGCTGCAGTGTTCTGCAGTGTTGGCGGCCGATGCTGTCGGGCGGTCGACTGTGTCGGGCTGACAAATTCGGCACGGCGCCCGTGTCGGGTGGCAGATCGGAGCTCCATCCGACACACCTGTCATCGAGGCTGCCTGTGATGTCGGGAAGGGTAACGGACGGTGGCGGCCGCCGTCAGCCTCGCTACTGATTCCGGTGCACCATGGTTTGCATGGGAGCTTGGCGCGGAGGTGTGAATAGTAATTATTTCCCGGTAGCGAGAAGCTTCCGGACGCTGGCTGAGAGATCAGCCACTTCCGGCGGGGTTATGCGGTGGTTAACGAATTAAATCACGTAAATAACTCACGAGGTCTTGACTGAGTGTACTGACCCCGGTGCTCAGATAAGTAGTGTGAGAATATTGAACGAGAAAAGTACGGCTAATTGTCTGATTCCATCAGTTCAGCTCCCACGATGGAGTCGATGTTATCTGTAAGGCAGCCTTTCATGTACATAGGTATCATCTTGCTCCGTGTATAAAAAAGGAAAATAATTTAGGACAAGAGAATATATGGCTCACGCGTTTCTACGTCACTCACTCACGCCTTTTAATTTCCTATTGAAGATTTTGGACCAAAATGCTATTTTCTTGATGCCCTGCGATTCATTTTTTTTTCTGACTCACAGTGGCCATTAAAATCTAAAGTGAAATTTAAGTGTTTTCGCATTGCCTTTGCTTGCGTCGCAGCAGTGGTGGTCTTATCTAGCTTAAAGTCTGCACTAGTTCAGCGCATGACAACAGTTGTCAATGACGTCTTATTCATCTTCGACATAAGTATCTTGCAGCAGGAGCACACTGTCCGCATGCTTTTCAACACACCTGGTGCACACATGCTCGCCCGTAAACCAACAACGACTGTTATTTTAGAATTTCAAAGACATTTCCATTCCGTTCCAAACGCTGCTGAACGCACCCTTTGCTGTGCCCACATCAATAAAAAGGCGCCCGGCAGCTGTCCTATCTTGGAGGCTGCATCCTCCCTCCTCCCCTTCAGTTTCCGGCTGAGAGCGGCGGCGCGCGGGGCCACGGAGGCACAGCATCCCGCGCAGCTGTCCCCAACATGTGCGCGAGCGCGCGCGCGCTGCGGAAGTGGCGGGAAGCGCCGAGAGGAGGGCGACGGCCCTCCATCTGCCCTCCTGGAGATGTCGGCCCGATCTCCAGCGAGGACGTCTGAGACGTGAGGTCTCTGACCTGTCTGAGAGTGGACGATGTCGTGAGGTGTTCGGCAGTGGCGTTAGATGTAGAATTATCTCACCGGTCACCCGTCTGTTGATAATAGTATCGTGACGGAAAAGGGAAAGCCGAGTCACCTGACATCATATTAGTCCAGATTGCTATTTATCTCGCCGCGTTTATCTCATTCATGCAGTTGAATGAGGTTAGGCATGTCTGTAACAGCGAATTATTAATTCATGACACATCCTGTTGGTCAAGTTGTATATCCGCGTTGCTGAGACCAGCTCGCTTACCATCTGAGTCTGGGAAGAAAGAGCTCTGTCTGAGCCACGCTGATTCACTCGAGCTACACGGATGCTCGCGCTTGCCGCTTTGATTACGACAGTGAGAAGTCAAGGGATTCTCATCGGGAGACGGCTTGTCATTCTGTGCTTTCTTCATGTGTGTGCGTATTATGATTTATAAGATGTCACCCATTAACCTTGATAAAAAATCAAAGCTAGCAACGGAATAAGAATACCTTTGCTATCCTATAAAGGTGTCTCTGTAAATACCGCAGGACAAGAGACCAGAGATTATTTCATGGTTTCCACCCCTCCCGTCTTCTTAGTTACCTACAACTACGCTGCTGAATTTATTTCACTAACGACGGATATCTTGCACCGGATATTTTGACATTTGACGTGCCGTCCCCGGTACCAAGGGGCTCCAACTTAGTCCCGAACTAGCTGCGACAAGCCAGTGTGCCGTGTCTTTAGGTGCTACAAATGACGTGTTGTGGGTCCTCTGACACAGGAAAAACGACTGTCGCCCGGAACAGGGACAAAAAGCCGCTACCAGCGGAAGTGTGACCCGACGCGGCGCGGCTGCGACGTGGCGTGGCGCAGCTGCGGCGCTGCGGCGCGTGGCGCGCCCGACATAGGCCGCTCGTGCTGTGCAGCTGTTCTTTTTTTCCTGCTGTGTCCCGTGCGTGGCACCGATTCCGCTCTGGAATCTGGACTAGGTGGTTAGTGTTAACACAAAGAACACGGCGATTCACGACCGACGTGCACAGTGCACGATTCACGGTGCATAGTGCATATATCTCAATTGTCGTGCCGTCCTTGTGTCTAATTAAAATAAACAGCCGTCATTATAATAGACCATGCATCCCCTGTTCTGCTGTGAAAAGGTATTGTTCTGCTAAATGAGGACAGTAGTTTTAATTCACACTCCACCCTTTGCCACATTAAAGGATCCGTTCAGATGTAATTGCTGTCGTGAGCTCGTGAGGTCACGACTCACGAGCGTTGTTAAATGGTCACGGTCTATGATTACACTGTGTGGAGCGGGCGTTACAAGGTAGCCTTGCTCTAACGAGTGACGCAATCTGGCTACCATTGCCAAACGCCGCGATTACGACTGAAACTGCATGATGAACATGCGACCAGCTATCAATTCTTGTCTTGTGGGTAACCTGCTATCGATGAGGTGTCGCAGAACGATGAACACGGGATGGCGTCACATTAACTGACAATACAATGGAACCGCAGCCGCCTGAAGCTGTCACGAAGGCGACATTGCTGATCAGCGAAGGATAACAGTGCACTGAGGACTGGGAGTCCATTGCTGGTGCAACGTTCGAGGCCGTCAGGAGCGGCGAACAGTCCTAACTCCTAACGAGCCCCGGCTGCTGAGATGTTGGATGACAGTGTAAAAAGTTAACAATGGGATAATTGGAGAGTTTTAGCCTCTGGCTGCAAGTTGAATAGTCTGATGCGAACCGGCATGTGCTGGTTGTCTATTTTGTTATTTCTGTCCGAGGAACTAAAGAAAGACTTATCAAAATACCATGCCTTGAAGTTTGCTCGTAGTTTTGGGTGGTCGCAAAATCACCTTGCATGCTGAATATATTGATTTTATCAGGTTGAAGAATCCAGAGACGCAAACTTTGACCTAGAAGGTATGGACTATAGATAGCTATGTTCTAGGACAGTGCGGCTAATAGCGATGATTTATTGCTCACTCTTCAGTCCGGCACGCAAAAGCGTATTGGCACAGGATACGCACTCCTTGCAGCTGAATACCAGTTTTCAACCTAAAACGTCGATTTTGTTGAGCTGCAGCCTACATCGGAAATGTAGGCAAATGCATTGGGATATCCATACGGGTGGTATCGGACGCTGAAGACCAAGCGGGGATTCTCTCTAAAAGTTTTTTCGGTTCGAATTTCCCTCACTTTTATGAATGTGGCTTCGTACCTACTAAAAAAGGTGTCCGCGCTTTTTGACGTGTATTCTGTGTTCCGTTCCGACAGTCCCTATGTCTGCTTCATGCAGTATCTGACCGTTCATCTCTGTCTACCGCAGGCGGCTGGGTCTGGACCTTGTGCCCCGCATGGACGGCTGTATGGTGGACCCCGAGACCATCTCCGTCGTCGACCTGCACCGCGTGGTGAGTGGCACACCGCCGGGCACACCAACTGGCGCTGGACAAACAGAACAAAGTGAAACAGACAACGTATATGTATCTAGCGCAGCTTGTCATGCAATACCTGTGCGGTATTGGTTTACCTTCCGTAGCAATTAATGAATATTTATTGAACGTATATTTTGTACAATGTTTTGATTTGCCGAGTGCATTTATCCAAAGAATAGGACAAACATTCGTAATCAAAAGTATATGAATTGAATATTCACTATCCAGTGATAAGCGCATATCTTATTTCGCCCGATTTTAACGCCTCTTATGGTATTCCAGCATTCGCAAAGTCTGGAAACGTCACAAGGGATGTCGGTAAGTGGCTTTGAAACTAGCATTAATTGATAAATGTGTTTCAGGACATATACGTTACTGTATTTGAAATTTTAGTTTTTTTACTTCGATAAGTTTCGGTAAAAATGACTTATTTTCTATTTATTTTGTTTTCCAATTAATGTTGTACCTATTCCGTAACCTCATTAGTCACATTCCATCACTCCGAATCACATTGAAAAGAAGCCTTTGTAATTAACCCCTGCGCTCATTTTCTGCCTTAGATACGGGGCACGCTCCGTAAGAAGAAGCCAGCCGAGCCGACGGTGACCAATCACAACCTGCACCTGTCTGTGAGCGAGTTCTGCTACCCTATCGTCGAAGACGTGGAGCTCGACTTCTCCCTGTACGACGCCAAGCGCGCCAGGTTTATCAGGTGAGGCGCCCATGGTGGATTGGTGACGTACCTTTTTCAGGGTCCCTGGCCCACTGTCGTGTTTACAAATGATGTACTGAAGCTAGCTGCGTAACATGAATAAAAAGGCAAATTGCATTAAAACAAAGTCAAAGAATAAGTCATAAAATTGAACGCTTCTTTGTATGCTATTTGCTCTATCACAGGAATTAGTGATTTGCTTGAGAGTGCTTTTAGTGCTATAATGGTTGAGCTTTTTTAATTGTCTCGCTATTGTTCTGACTCGGCATTTTCTTCGTTTTTGACAGCGAACGATTTGTGGTTTTGATATCAAGAGATGGCGTCAAGCCTTTCTGCAACAAGTCTGCCAACAATTCCTCAGCCGTCTTTACGGTAAGAAAGCAACGATACCTATCTCATCTTTTTGATTATCATATTCTTTCTTTCTTTCTTTCTTTCTTTCTTTCTTTCTTTCTTTCTTTCTTTCTTTCTTTCTTTCTTTCTTTCTTTCTTTCTTTCTTTCTTTCTTTCTTTCTTTCTTTCCTTCTTTCCTTCTTTCACTTACTTCTAGGTTGCCAGTTACAGTTGCAATCATTGCTTTCAAATATTGATGCCATCGTTGCGTAACTGTATCAGTCGGATGTTGTAAGCTGCTGTTATGCAGCGCATGCTTTCACGCAGTCGTTAGAAGTGTACTCGATACACCGGGAAGTGACTACCGGATGGATATCACGGCCTCATCGCTCGACATCCTCATCGTTAAACGTCTTTTGCTCAAGTTCATATCATACGGCTGTGTTTTTACAAGTTCGATAAGTGCATAAGACTCTGGGCTGAGTAATGATGACAACGGCGCTGCTTTTTGAACGTGTTCTTTTTTAACGTGACATCTGATGATATGAAAGTTTAGGCTTTCTGAGGCATAGAAATTAGAAACTATCCCTTTTGTAGGTGCAGTTGATTCTTGACGGGTTTATGAGCACCTCTGCACTTGCGTGTGTCTAAATGACTAACACGTTCTGCGTACCTACAATAAAACCACTGCAGTGTTCCAAGTGGCCCACTCGTACCTTCTCACCCCTCCCGGCGCGCGCAAGCCGCAGATATGTATCTCGGGGACGTGTCGGATGGGGAACCTGTGCTGCCACTTCGTCAAAGGCACGCCGCTGCCATGCTGAGTGGCGCGGAAGGCGTCCCACTGGGCCGATGGTGCCGCGTCTCACACGGCTCACACTGGGCTGGCAGCCGCACGTGCATGGCAATGACTCATGGGCTGAATGCGGTAGCAGGCTGGTGTACTACGTTCGCAGGGCGCCAGACCGCCGACGCTGAATCAAGCTCGTTAATCGGAGGATGTCTCGCGAACTATCAGTCTTTTTGACGAACGGTCACATGCATGTGACTGTTCATCAGAAAGGCTGAACGTGATGGCTCAAAATTGTGTCGCTCGACATACGTCACGCAAGAAACTGATCTATTGAATGATCAAACGGTTCCAGAAGAAAACAAGGAATTTTGGCCGATTTTTTTTATTAAATAAAAAGTTTATGTAACACAGTTTTTCCCTCATCTGTCGGATTCTGCCGTGTTTCCCCACCGATTTGTTTCACCTTTCCATGAGCCAGCACCTGGGCTACATCTACACAAAATTGTTTCACTATATTCGAGGTGCGGTTCTCTTTATCGTTCACGAGACAGCATACCCGTTTGAACCTTTCCACTGAGCATTTTACTAATTTACTTCAGCTGTTAGCGACTAGCGTTGTCACAGTTCCGTGCAACACAGGCATTAATTGAAAGGTATTGATGAGCTTTCTGTCACAACTCTCAAGTCACGACCATTTTCTGCACGGCCTTATCAATGCATCGCATTCCATTTGTTTTTGATTGAGCGAAAATTGCATTATTTAGCAAACGTCCTTCTATTCTTATGCAATCAGCGCCCTCGCGAAAGTGCTCACGCAAATTCAGTGTCTGACCGTTTCCCTGACACCGTTCTGGCAGCTCTGACCGTTTTTCCGCCTCCGTTTTTCTGCAGCATTGACAGTTCTCCGCCTCCCCTTCCTTCAGGACCTGGGTGACGTGGACCACGCGCCGGACCTGCACCTGGTGGTGCGCGCGCTCCGACTGGGTCGCATGTTTCCGGCCGAGTCCGGGCGCCGCGCGGGGCCCCAGCGGCTGCGACGGCCGCTGGGCTGCGCGGCCGTCTGTCTGTGGGATGTTCTGGGAGGACGGGAGGCGACTGAACGCCAGCTCACCGTGCGGCTGCAGCAGGCAGAGGAGAGGGAGTTCGGCCAGCTGCACGAGCTCATCATCCGACAGGCCAGCAAGCTGAGCCCGCTCTCCGGACAGGGCAGCTACGGTCAGTGGCGGCGAGTCGGCCACAGGTGTAGAGTCTGGGACTGCTGCTGGTTACTCTCCCTCACCATGCCGCACTGAGTTAGAGCACGAATTGAGTTCCTACTTCACTTTATTCAAGAGCCTAGACTTCACTGACCGAAGAAAAATTCAAATGAAGCGCATTGTCTCCCATTTTTGTCTTGCACTGAAAGTAAATATTTATGTAAAATCCCAAACGACATGGATGAATGCAATGGGCAATAAACACGGGACAATAGAATAGCTCAGTGACTGTGGAACCCACCCACGGTATGTCCGTGGGGGCTCAGTTGGTTTTCTGCTTCGCCTGTGTATCTACAGAATAACTGACTGTGTGTCTCGTGTGCGCTATCCCGCAGGTTTGTCTCTGTCGCTGCGGCTTCTGAACGGCAGCCAATCGCACCTGGTGCGGGACCATCCCCTCCTGCTGAAACACGCTGCCATCGCCAGAAAACTCGGCTTTCCGGACGTCATCATGCCGGGAGATGTCAGGTCAGTGACAACTGATAGGTATCTTATTTTTGTTTATTTCATTGATGATGACGATTGCTTGCATTGTAATAGGTATTGTACCGAACGTCTTCCGCTCGTTCACAAGCTTCACGCTACACGTTTTTCAGGGTGTCATCTTTTCAGCTATTTTGCGAGTTGAGGTGTGTAACAACATGTCGATTTTCGTTTATTTCCTTCTGTGGCCGCTCAGAGTGCCTCAAGAAACGACAGATGGTCACTTATTAAAAATTCAGTACACATCAGTGATTACAGGTGCCTTCGATCCCTTCACTATGCGTTCCAGGAATCAGGCCTGACCGCACTCCTGTCCCGACATTCCGCGGATTCCGATCATCCGATATCCATCTCTGAGTAGTTGTGGCCGCCCCCCCCCCATACCAGCTACTGTCAGCTCCGCCTGGAACACAGCGCTGCGGAGGCGGCTGTGGCGCCGGCGGGACGAGCGGCGGCGCAGCGGCGCGCCACGAGACGATATCGGCGCAGATCACGGCGCCGCTACTGGCGCGGTATAATGGGGTCCGGGATAGGGCAGAGTTACCTGTGTATCTGTCCACGGGAACAGCCCCTCAAAGAGCTGACATGGCCTGACCTTCACGCAAGGAGCGCATGATGCAGAGATGGCGGGCAGAAGAGAGCTGACGCTACGTCTCTCCTCATGACCACTGTGCCTCTGCAGGAATGGCCTGTACCTGACTCACGCCATCGTAATAGTCCCTCAGGAACGATATGTACCTGACGCTATGGTACTCTGACCTCAGGAACGACCTGTACCTGACGCTATATGGTACTCCGACCTCAGGAACGATCTGTACCTACCTGACGGTAAACTACTCTCCCCTCAGGAACGACCTGTACCTGACGGTAAACTATTCTCCCCTTAGGAACGACCTGTACCTGACGCTGGACCGTGCCGAGTTTGAGAGGGGCGGCAAGTCGACCGGCAAGAACATCGAGGTGGCGGTGATGGTGGTGCGCGCCGACGGACGCCTGGTGGAGGTGAGACGGACGGCACGGGGCGCGGTGTGGAGTGACGGCACGATATCTGTGTACGACTTTCTGCGGACTGAATCCGCAATTGAAACTTGTGCTCCAGGAAATCAGAGTCATATGATTTTTAACGTGTCGTTGCTAAGGCATTTTTGAACATTCAACGAATGATTTTTTTTTTTGCAATTGTCATTAGAAATAATAATGATATTTTTGTGCTTTAGAAATCCGTGAATCGCAACGAACTACCACCGTCCCCTCTCTGATCAATCTTCACGACCCCAGTCACCGCTGCCGTGTCTCCGACGCCACTCACTAACACGCCGAACCGCCGTCTCCCCAGGACTGTATTGTGAGCGCCGCCGGCCAGCCGGGTACCCAGCGGTACAGCTCGACAGTGCTGTACCACAACAACACTCCGCGCTGGGCCGACACCATCCGGCTGGCGGTGCCCATCGAGCTGTTCGGCGCCGCCCACGTGCGACTCGAGTTCAGCCACTGCTCTAGCAGTAAGTTCGTTTTTGATTACTCGGGCGGTAATAATGGGTGAACTCCAGCAGTTCGTCCGGGAAACTACGGGTCGGTTCCAGTTGGTGCGCAAAGCAACTGCGGGCTAGTCCTGCAGTACCTGCATGTATTCATGAGTAAATTCGGGTTACGATCCAGCTGCTATAGGCATGCAGCTAGTCCTAAAGGTCAGACGTCAGTGGTGAAAGTTAGTGGAAACTGGAAAAGTTATTTTGAATGTTAGCTGTAAAAAAGGAGCCGGGAACTGCTGCATACTAATTGGGACTCTTCCATCGTTATCACATGCGCTGAATAACGTTGCGTATAGTGTATATGTTTGCGTTCTCTTCAAGAGGAAATATAAGACGGATTGCGGAGAGTTAAATAGCAAATAACTGATGTTTCCCCTGCAACATTCCTGAAATTTTTGTGATTCCGAAGAAGATTGTGCTGTGCTACCCTCCTAAATGAGCACGTACATACGTTGTGTTTCGTCATTCCCAACTTTGGGCGTCGTTAAATACACCAACGACAATTATTCATTAACCCGCGCCCCGTAGGGGGGAGGGGGGCCGAAACGGCCCCCCTGTCCTTTTCGGTCGATATCTCCTAAACGGCTGGAGATATCGCCACCACAGTTTCAGGACCCCTCCGGGCATCAATTTTACACATTGTGACCAAAACTTTTCCAGAGGCTATGATAGGTTGGCCACAAATGACGTCAGAATGACGTCATGTTCTGTCATTTTCGACCGAAAAAAGACCTTCGCGAGAAGACCTGTCAGGCCTACAGCTTAGAAGATACAGAAAAATGATCAAGACATAAAAGGTGTAGAATTGACAGGGCTACAAAACTGCTATCTCGGATTTTTGAAAATTTTGAGTTTTGGCCCCCAAAAGTCAAAAAAGCATTTTTTTGGATATATTAGCCAAAAAATCCAAAAAGTTTTTTGAGTTTCGAAAAAACCGGAATATATGTGATAGTACCTACCGTCTTCTATCTACATACCAAATTTCAGATCGATAGGTACCTCGTTTTTTGGCCAAGTTATAGCGAAAAAACTGTTCAAAAATGATGACGTCAAATTTTCAAACTCAATTTTTGGCAATTCTAGACCTCGTAGAGCAAAACAAAGACCACCATTAGACTCCACGTGACGAGCTGCATCGAATCGATACCCATTTTATGCAAAAATAGCAACTTTGAAATTTGACCTAATTTGACCTGACCTTGACCTGACCTTCACCAAAACGTGACCTAGGCTGGCCCCAAAGGCTGCCCAACCCACAAAATCGCATTTGTCATGTAAAACATGTATCACACGACACTTTCATATTGTGACCCCCGGTGACCTGACCTCGCTGTGACCTGACCTGGTATCAGTGACCTCAGATAGCAAAGTATGTGTTTGAAGAACAATGTACGATCGATGGTTTTCAATAAATTACCAATTAACTCGATTTCACAACACATTTCTTGAAATGCCTGTGAACGGTGAAAATCTGACCTTTGACCTGACCTGTGACGTCATCAGTTTGACCTAGGTCAATGAAATTTGGTCACAAGGTAGTTCCTGGGTGGGGCTATCGAACGCCGTTTGAATTTTGAAAATCGGCCGGTAACTTTCCGAGATCTTAGGGGGGGGGGGGGCCGAAACGGCCCCCCACTACGGGTGGTAGGGTCCGCCGGTAGCCCTACGGGGCGCGGGTTAACCATCGAGTCATTCATTAGAAAATCGCTGAAATCGAGTCGAGTCATTCATTAGAAAATCGCTGAAATTTGCCATCCAGCTAAAGTGCATATCTCTTCACCGCACTAACAATTCTTACGTCTTTTTACACGTTTTAGCTGCGCTCTGCGGTTGTTATCTGTACTAAGGCGGTTCGGGCCGCTTTATCCCTATCTTGCGGCTGTTATCTGGCCGTCATAGCGCAAATATGTGCGGTCTGGGGTCGCAGACAAAGGTCCCAGTCGTTTGGTCGAGTCAGTTACACACTATCCCCATGCGTCATCCAAGATAACTTTAGCCGTCACCTATGTAAACCGCCGGTTCTGCGGTCTGGCAACACACCCCACCCTGTGTGTATACCGCGCCATGTCTCCAATCTGGCAGCGCTGGCTGTGACGTCAGCTCCCGCCTGGTAACACCGGTGTTCCTCACACTCACACTGCCGTCTGTGTGTCGGCCGGCGGGGCCACATCCGTTTGTTATCGCTCCTGGAGTTTGTTTCCGTAACCTTGACTGGGCCTCTCTCACGCGTACCGGCGGATCGCGCCCGTCTGAACAGACGTCTGAACCCGCCTTTAGCACCGGAAATGGACACCGATCTCGCGTGGATGGCAGATGGTGGCATTCACTTCAGACTGGGAATTCAGGGGCTGCTCTCAGCCCCACTGGGCCGGTCTATAGCATCCGCCGTCATTTCCGATTTATACGCTATACATTTGTGCTTTGAAGTGGGTATAGTTTGTTACCTCACTCAATATGACGTCTTTCGATGCACTGGCTGTTTACTTGATATTCACATTATATACCCGTTTATAAATACATTTACATTACACTGAGCTTCTCTGTCAGTGTCACCCATCTCAGCCCTCGCGAGCCATCTGACTATCGTTGACATATGTGCAGTCTACCCAATGCATCATAGTTCATACATTGCGCTCATTGCATTCATTCGTCTCCGTGACTGCACCGCACCAGTCCGCACGTGCACCCGCCGGGGCACGGGGCGTTCGCCGCCGCCGGCTGGCACGCAGCCCACCGCCGCCGGCGGTCAGAGCTCCCGACCGCGTTATCGCAGGTCTTTTGCAACGGGGCGTGTTGATCGCCGTCGAGGCGACGTGGGCTGTGTACGGTCGGTGTTGGCGGTAAGGGGTAAAGACGGCGACAGTCGACGGCGATGATGTGTCTAATGGGAGCGGACGGGTGACGCCGAGAGAGGCTGTCGGAACTGTCAGCGGAAACGAGCGCCAGACGCGACGCAGAAATGTGAGGGGGAGGAGAGGAGATGGGAAGGGTCGAGCTGTTAACTGGAAGGCTGCCTGTTTTATCTAGAAGGTGAGAGTTTAAATCCGCTATCGGACTTTGCGTGCGTAGAAAATATTGGATCTTATTGTTCGATGTCAGTGGAATAAATGCATCCGTTTTAGGCAGCCTTCTGCTACCCGTCTGTGACCTTATGTGAGCTGATGTGACGTCTCCGTGACCCCCCTGTGACCCGTCTCTGACCTGATGTTCTTTTCTGTGACCTGATATGACCCGTCCATTTGCGACGTGTAACCCTTTGATGAAGTGTCTTGACCCGCCAATGATCTGTGACCCGTCAGTGACGTGCTGTGGTCCTCTTTGACCTTTCGTAACCTCTCTTTGACCTTATGTGACCTTTTGCAGCCAAGGAGCGCGCCGAGCAGAAGCTGTTTGCGTTCGCGTTCGCTCGGCTGATGGACGATGAAGGGGCGACGATCGGCGACGGACTGCGTCAGCTCTGCGTCTATAAATGTGACGACAGGAACAAACTGCTGGTGGGTGGTCGTACAGGGACAGAGGATGACGATGGATGACAACGGGTAACGGCCGGTAGATCAAAAACATATGAAATGCTGGCGTTGGCCGTATGTCGGGCCTATTTGCTGTATTGGCTTTTCTTCGACCTGTGCTCCATATACTATGTAAATTGACATGACGTTATTTCCTTCAAAGCAAAAAGATCTGTTTGCTGCTAGAATTTATTACCGGCAAGGTAACCCCCCCCCGTCCACCCCTTCCCGTCCCGTCCCGTCCCGTCCTGTCCCGTCCTCCCAGCCGTCCTGTCCATGTGGTCAAGAGCCGAGTTCCATCCTACCCGCGGCATACCAATGCCTCTCTGACTGACCGTGCCGCGGTATGTCCGTCCGCTCCGTGCTGTGTCAATACCGTCCACTTACCGGCCGCCGAGCGTGCATAAATGACCGCTCACACTGGGCGGAGCAGCTCTCTTGCGTCTGAAAATGACAGGCGGTGCGTTCGGGTGGGTAGTTCGGACGTGTTTGGAACTCTGCTGGTAGTGATGATGCTATTTCTGCGTGTAGTGCGCTATTCCTGGAGGACGGCTCTCTTCTAGGATCATTTGCTTAGAAGTGCAGCAGGTTCAACGAACAATAATACTAATACTAATATAGCTCCAGACTAATAATATAGCTCCTGCTCCAGCTGTATAAAGTGACATATTTAACCCTATTAGTGGCAGGCTCCTGGCTACCCCTATTAGTGGCAGGGGGGGGCTGTTTACGACCCCCCCCCTTGATATCTCGAGATCTAACGGGCCGATTTTCAAAATTCAAACGGCATTCGATTTCGCTCAACGTGATCTACATTTCTAAAAAATAAAAATTAAAAAATGTCAATAGGGGGGGGGGGGGTAGAAGGGGGTAAAAACGGGCAAATTGCAGATACATTTTAGACTGTTTATCACGGCCAGGTTTCTGAACCAATCTTAACGCAACTTTTGCCGATCGATAGAGAATGAACCAGGAATTCACATGGATCCTAAAAATATGCATTTTCAAAAATCATAGGCGGATACAGATCATTGAGATTGGGGGTACACAAAATGTATAGTAAATAAGGTTTTTGTTGGTACTGTTTCTAAAAAGGGTGGTAATGGTCTTGTTATGTTACAATTTTCTTATGAGAGAACGACTACAATTGTATTGGTCATGCATAGGCGGTGTCAGGGCACCTATGTTGGGAGGTAAAACATAACCCCCCTTTTTGGACGCCTGGATCCGCCTATTATAGCAAAAACGTGTCAAAAGAGGATGCACAATAACTGTATATGTTATCACATGATACCTTTCATTCACTGTTCGTAAAACTGGTGCAGCATCGTGATCTTCGCCCAAATGACTCGCTTCACGAATAGGACCCCCCAATTCCCAGTGCTCTGGAGCCGCCCCTGGTAAAGTTAGGAACTTGAAATTTTCAGGGAATGTGCCCAATTTAGTTTTAGGAAAAGTCAGAAAATTTCAGCATCGTAGCTTCAGCGGTTTCGGAGATATTCCCGAGAAACCTGAGGGGTGGATGAAAACAACCTCCCCCCCTGCCACTAATAGGGTTAAACGATCTAACTTGCATATCTGCGGTGCGTTGGTACTTCTGTTTTCAACATATCCCGGTTAGCCCATGCGCAGTCTCTCGTTGTCATTGTTTTATTCTCTCCGACAGAACCCGGCGTCGTACCTGAACCTGGCGTGGCACTCGGGTCAGGCGGAGGTGGCAGTCAGTGGAAACCACCACTTTAATCGGTCGGCTCGCGAATCTGTCTGGGTCCAGACTCAGCTCTGCTCCACCAAACTCACACAGAACGGTGAGTCGACAACGATCGGAACGAAGTGAGGTGAACTTGTACAAATATTAGTGACAGCGTATATAGCAAACAGTAAGCTACGCTATGTAAGTTGAGCGTAGCAGCTGGTTGACGTGGACGAGTCATCTACTGCTTCTAATGTTTCAGACGACATGAGAAGAATGCATACCGTTAGATGCTACCTACCGTCAAGCGAAATGGAGTTTAAGTGCACCTTCAAAGATTAGGTATATGATTGGAGGTAGAGCTGGAGGCATGTGCAGTTGCACGTAACGCATTCATGAACTTTCGTCTTGGTTTTGCAGTGCATATCTGCGTCGGATTTATTCACAGTGTTTTATTCGTGTGATACCGGCCCTCCCTTTACCCCAACCATCCCTTACCGCCGCCGGCAGGCGACCTGCTGTCGCTGCTGAAGTGGCGGCAGCACCCGGAACGGATCGCCGACACGCTCAGCCGCGTCATGAAGCTGAAGGGAGAGGAGGTGATGAAGTTCCTGCAGGACGTGCTGGATGCACTGTTCGCCATGTTCTCCAACGACGACGGCACGGCTACGCAGCACTCGGGACTGGTGTTTCAGGCCCTGGTGAGTTCTGGGCAGAAGGGAAATCAGCTGGACGTGAGCTTGGCAGGGAAGTGGATAAAATTGTCGGCAATAAACTAGCAAAGGTAGTCTTTCGTATATGAGTCTGCGCTGAACCGTTTACTGTGGTGTCATGAATGGTCTGTTGAGACAGTGCTCTTTGAGCGATTGCAATAGTTTGCCAGAACCTGTCCGCTACAGTAAACGGTGAGCATCAAAACAATCAAGAGTAATATCAGGTGCGCGAAACAAATAGAGTCATGTTGATATGTTTCATATTGCACTAAGTACTCGACACATCTGCGAGAGCTAAATGAAAATGAATGAAAATTTATTCAATGCTCGAATGGGACGATTATCGGAAGTCTAGCGATCCCTAGTTGCGATAAAATGAACCACAACCTACCATTTGACACGACGTTTTGATGTCTTCCTCAGGTCAGCATCTTCAGTCACTTGCAGGACAACAGGTTCGAGCACTTCCGACCCGTGCTCGAGGCCTACGTCAGCGGACATTTCGCAGCAGCTCTGGTCTACAAGTAAGTACCCTCGACATTACCCAGGGTGGGAATAAAAAGCGGCGACTTCCAAAATCGCTTTACACTATTTATTGCTTGAGATTGAGAACGCTGTCTTTGAGCTGGGTCGGCTTCTGGTGACGGAGCACAGTCGTCTGGTCCTGGTGTGGTGAGCTGCTTGTCTTATGTGTCGGGCTCCACTGGGCTAGTCGTCTGTTGTGGTCTTATGCGTCAGGCCGCGTATGCTGGCCTGCTATGCTTCGTGTCTGATGAGGCTGGTCGCTGGTCTGGTATGCAGTGCACTATGTCTGGTGAGTCTGGTCTGATGGTCCGTTGTTTCAGAGGCTTTGTGAGCTGCTGCTCATGTCTCAGGAGTCTGCACTGTTCTGACGAACTCTCTGATGCTATTTCAGGGGTCTGGTGAGCTGCGTGCGCCACTACGCCGAGCAGGTGTCGGTGGCGGAGCGCCAGGAGCCGCTGGCGCGCTGTTTTCGCGCGCTCGAGCTCGTCTTCCAGTTTGTGGTCCGCTCGCGCCAGCTGCTGGCGCGGCAGAGCGGCGGCGGGTCAGACGACACGTTCAGGGTCGACCTGGCTGAGCTGTTTAACGTGTTCAATAGGACACTGTCCAGCGCGACGTCAGACGCTGCCGTCAGCACTCAGGTAAGGTGGCTGACAGTATGCAGGAGAAGGGCAGCCAGCATCACGCAGGTGGGGGCGAATAAATACATAGGGACTGAAGGCATAGCACAGGTAGGGCAGCTGATAGCACTGAGGCGAGGCTGGTTGCAGAGCTTTTGTGAAAGGTGGCACATAATCTACATCAGTCGCATTACCCCTCACTGTTACATGGCTTCCTCATGTTCTTGTAATACTTTTTTGTGTTCTGCAATTAGCTGGTGTCAGACCAATTGTCTGAAAACTCGTGCGCTCCTCTGCGGTAGGCGCTGGTAACACTCTGATCTATTACAGGTGGCGCTGCTGTCGTCGGTGCCGGCCGTCTGCGACCGTCTGGCCGCAGTGGTGCCGGCTGCCGATCTGGCCCGCCGGCTCTCCCTCATGTTCGAGGCCCTGCCGCGCGACCCCCAGACGTGCGTCACGCAGGCCAAGCTGAAGGCGATGCAGGCCACAGCCGGATCGCAGCTGTTTCAGGACAGAGGTGAGAATCAGAGGTCAACGGCAGGGGTCAGTTAGAGTCAGAGCTCGGTTTGGGTCAGAGGTCAACGGTCCCGGGTCAGTTAGGGTCAGAAGTCAACATCCAGTGATCAGTTGGAGTCTGAGTTCATTGGTTTGGAGAGCAGGCTGAATTGCAGCGTCTGTCGAGCTGGCAAGGCTGCATAGAAGACCCATCCTTACGCGAGTTGCTTACCAGTAGCCTTTTATCAGCACACTGTCTCTTCAAAAGCGCTTGGACAAGCTGCTTGGACAAATATCGAATTCCTATCGCCATTAGAAAGTTTAACTGAGCTGCTCCGTTTCCTCCCCTTCAGAGTGCCGCCGTCAGCTGTTACAGACGATGTGTAAGCACCTGCAGTACCACATCGGGCACCGCCAGGAGGTGCGACTCAGTACCGACCTACTTGGGGACCTGCTCACCATCGTCCAGCAGCTCAAGGTGACGAGATCTCCGGCGAACTTATGTACATGTAAAATGTCTTAAGTTGATGGCGCTTTGCCCGTCTAGCATCATGTAAATGGAGCGGAGGGCAATATGAAGAAATAGTTAGACGAGTCTGGAGAGTAGACTCTCCCTGTAGGTCCTATAACGGGTCTGTGACGATTCTGTGCTGTTGCTGCTTTCCCCCAGTGTGACGGTGACGGCGACACGGGCCGCGAGGTGGAGATCCTCTCGCTCTACCTCGCCGACACGCTGGTCCGAGCCGTCCTCTCCCTGGAGTCGACCCCTCTGAGAACTGGCGGCGGGCAGTGCGGCCGGCTGGTGGCTGCCCTGGCCACCCTGCTCCGGCTGATGGCGCCGGCACACTACTGCCATCTGTGGGCCGAAATGGCGGACGACGAGCAGCTCTGCCAGTTCCTGCTGCGACTGATGGCGCTCTTCAGGGAGCTCATCACTGAACAGGTAAGAATTTGCAGGGCTGTGTGACCAGATCATCGGTCCGGGTTCTAGTTATTTTGGAAGTGTCACTTGGCCCGGGCCTGGGTAGGGAGTATGTTCATGACCTGTCACCTTTGGGTTAGGTGCAGCATAAGTAATTGTATTGCTGGGTCAATTTTACTCGGTATATGGTGTATTGTGATCGTAATACATAATGATATGAAAGTAAAAAGGCATAAACTCGCACCAATAACTGCTCTTTGCTGATCTCCTGTGACCTTCTCTGCCACCAAGACCTGATCGTGTTGCCATTCTAGCAGTTTTGTGGCAGTGCCAGCGCTCCGCGCCGCCCCTCAGTCTGAGGACCGACCATCTATCCCCTCAGATCTACCCCCATGACTGATGCATGCCGTCCCTCAGCTCTACCGTCCTGTTGCTCAGCCTGACTGCCTATTTCCCTTTTAGATGTACCCCCGCGACTGGTGCGTGTTGAAGATGACCGTCAACAAGGTGATCCTGAACACGCTGAAGGAGCTCTCCACTCCTCTCAGAGCCCGCTTCCTGCAGGGAGACAGCTTCAACCAACTGGTACAGCACCGGGAGTAGCTTCGTCGAATAGTTACACGTGATTTGGTATTTGACGTCTTCAATGTTTCATTTGGAAGCCGTACACATTTGTTATACATTTTGTAATATTTGCATGACGATGTCATCAATAATGCACAAAAGGGTTAAACATACTCATAATTCCTTTTAGCGTAAATATAATACCGTTGGCTCATGTTCAGAAACTTGTCCATAGATGGCGTAGTGTAAGCGCCTGAATGTAGGCTGTACCGCACAACGCGTTGTAGTCTTTTATAGGTGGCGCCAGCTGTACCTATACTCGATAAGGGCAACCAGAAGGAGACTTGTCCGGTGTATTTTAATTAAATGGCTTTTGTTATAGCTTATGGCTGCCACATGACAAGCTATTACCACTCGGCTGAATTCGCAAGTGAGTGAGGCGGTGGGCTCCAATGGACGGTGAGGGACGTTGACCGTACTATCGCCATTTCTCGTCCCCAGCTGTGGCACAGCTACTTCACGTTGTCTGTGGCGTTCGCCACCCAGCCGGACCTCCAGCTGGAGACCTTCTCCGAGATCAAGAGAGATAAGCTGCTGCACAGCCACCAGGACATGCGGATCGTCATGGGCTTCGAGGTGCTCTCCATGTGGCGTCTGCTCGGTGAGCCGATGGATGGCGGGTGCCCTGTACCAGCTCATTGAAATGTTTGGGAAATACTCGAAGGTCAAACAAATGATTGTCATGCTACATTCACAGCAGTGATATGTTTTGTGAATTTTGATAAGTGATACGTTGTGTGAATTTTGATAAGAGTGCTGGCGGGTCTGCAATTCGTGGGCCATTTTTGTGTTTAGCCGCCCATTCCACCGCCAGGTGACCAAAAGCTTCATTTCGTGCCGTCATTGTTGTTTTCCCATTTCTCTCGTCAGGCGACCGTAAGGCGCACTTTGTGCCGTCTCTGGTGGGCGCGATGCTGGAGCTGACGCTGCTGCCGGCGCCGGAGCTGCGCAGGGCCACTCTGCCCGTCTTCTATGAGCTGATGGGGGCGGAACAGGCCGCCCGGGGCACCTTCAAACAGGTGAGGGGACGGAAATTATCCAGTCGAGCTGTTGTTGCAGAGTTATAGTTTTGTCTAATGTCTGAAGGTATTGTGGTTACGCGCCTAGCATATGCTATTCTACAAGTTTGACGGCGTTATCCAGCGCACTACCATTGGTACTTTGCATATGATTGCTGATTTCAGGACTCAGCGACCTCTCTTGCTGGAGCCTGATGTGCCCAGTTTTGAGCTCGGTGTTTTGCGGCAGGATATACATCGTGCTGTTCGAAGCTTGTTGTGCTATTGCGATTCTGGTGAACTAGATGCGACTGTATGCATGTGCCTCACTCCTGGATCTTTGTGATAGGTTGAGACTGAGGTGATCGATAAACTGGACATCCTCGTCAGTGAAGACAAAGGTGACGACGACTATCGCAGACTCTTCCAGAACATGTGAGTTCCAACTTTCCGACCATTTTGTAATTCACAAGTAACCTCCCGATATAAATAGTGAGATCATGTCGGATCAGTGGCCGCATGTGTGATCGTGGCTCAAAGGTTAGATACTCCGAGATAATCGATGCTACCCGTTTTGTCTTATCTTTCTCTGATCTTCCTTGGTCTACCTTTTCTTGCTTTGCACTGTCCTGCCTTGACCCATCATGCCCAGTGGACTGACTGAGCTGTGTTCGTTCTACACTCCAACGGACATGTCCTGCCCTTGCGTTACACTATCGTTCTCTACCTTGAACCAGCCTGCCCAGTGCCGTGACCTGACCTGACCCGCCCCCCTGCAGCCTGCTGACGGAGGTACAGCAGCGGCGGCCGCCCTGGCGGGACGCCGGCGTCCGGTTCGTGCTGTCGGTGACGCGCCTGCTGGAGCGGCTGCTGGACTACCGACAGGTCATGGAGGGTGACGAGAACAGGGACAAACGGATGAGTTGCACCGTCAACCTGCTGGTCAGTCGCGGGGCGTCGACCGGTGGTCCATTTCAGGCGGGGATTGTAGCCGTTGAATAACTCGAGAAAGCGTGTTCGGTTCTGTCGTATTCGATCGTAACTTGCTGTACCTACCTTGTAAACCACTTTATTTCTATAGCTTCATAGGAAAACGAAATCATTTTAGCTTGTGAGACCATAAACGCCGTTCATCTTGTTACCCCGATTGATGTTTCTGTTAACCTGTGGCCGTTCGTTGCTACAGAATTTCTACAAGAGCGAGGTGAACCGCTCGGAGATGTACCAGCGCTACATCTACAAGCTACACGACCTGCACGTCTCGGCCGAGAACTACGTGGAGGCCGCGCTGACGCTGCGCCTGCACGCCGATCAGCTCGAGTGGAGCACCCGGGTGCTGCACGCCGACCTGCGCTACCCGGCCCACTGTGAGTGGCAGCGAAAGGAGCAGCTGCTCCGGCAGATGGTCGACTATGTGGACCGCGCCAAGTGCTGGGAGCTCGGCATCCCGCTGCTCAAGGAGCTGGCAGAGCAGTACGAGACGCGCGTGTTCGACTACGGGCGACTTAGTGAGACACTGCGCACCATGGCGGATTTCTATGACCGGATCATGAGTCAGCTAAGGCCCGAGCCGGAGTACTTCCGGGTCGGCTTCTACGGACAGCAGTTCCCGCCCTTCGTCAGGGTACGTAGAGAGAGGGCATGGTTTGTTTGTTTGTTTTGTTTTGTTGGGTTAGGCCCTTTCGGTCTAAAGGGCCGAAAGGATGATAGGAATTAGGGGGAGACATTGGTCTGCGGCAGACACCCTAGAGAGCAGGGCTGCGGAGTCGGAGTCGGAGTCGGAGTCGGAGTCGGTCGGAGTCGACAGTTGTGACCGGAGTCGGAGTTGTTGTTGTTGTTGTCGTTCCGGCCGTCGGGCCCGGTGGGCCCACATGGGGGGCCCGTGAGGGCCCCAGCCCCCCTCGGGGGCGACACCTGCGACGTCCGCGCAGGGAGGGCAGCAGGCCCCCGGGCGGGTTCCGGCGGACTCAGACGCCGGGTAGGGCCGGAGAACCCAGCACCCCGCCAGAGTGTCTAGCGCCGTGGGCGCTCTATAGTCGGCCCAGGCGCCGCAGGAACTCGATAACCCGGCATGGGTCAGCGAAGACCTCCCGCAGCGTCGGGTCCTCTCTCCCGAAAACGTCGTGACGGACGCGGGCCGTCGCGGGGCACGACGTCAGGAAGTGTTCCGCGTCCTCCCTGACTCCGCCGCCGCAGGTCGGGCACCCATCGTCCTCCTCCGCCCCGATGAAGTGACGGTAAGCTTGCAGGGCAGGAGAGTGGCCGGTCCGGAGGCGCGCCAGAGCGGTGCCCTCTCTCCTAGACAGGCCGAGCCTGTCTGCCAGCCTGACCCTGCCCGGGCCGACGACATCGTGGTAGTCGTGGCTTAGGTGCGGGCGGGTCGCGGGAGCCGGTCGGGAGTGGCGCGTGCTCTCCACCCACTCTCTGCTCACGTGACGCTTCAGCAGGCTCTTGGCCGCCGCGAAGGTGATGGGTGTCCCGTCCTGCGGCAGCTCAGCGGCCTCCCTGGCCACGGCATCGGCGATCTCGTTGCCGGCGACTCCCGCGTGACCGGGAACCCACTGAAGGTCCACGCGGTGGCGTCGTCCTAGTCGCCGGAGGGATAGCCAGACTTGGTCAGCGACCCGTTCAGTCTGGTTGGCCGGGCCTTCCCTCAGACGCATGAGGGATGATAGGGAGTCGGTGCACAGCTGGATGTTGAGTGCAGGGTCTTGATCGGTGAGGATGGACTCGATGTATTTGAGTGTCTCTCGTAGAGCGAGAAGCTCCGCTGTGTAGCTCGACGTGAAGCGCCCCGCTGGCGCTCGGATCCTCTTCACTTCCCTGCCGCTCCTATAGACGACTGCCCCTGCTCCGCCTCGTTCTGTGCCGGCTGTGGCCGAGCCGTCCGTGAAAGCCTGGACGTCCGGGTTCGGCAGTCCGGCTAGCGTCTCCTCGGCGGCAGTCCGTCGCTGTTCGGCGGGGGCGTTTTGCGGTAGCGGCCTCACAAGTCCAGTGTGGAAGAGGACCGTTGGAGGTGGCGGTGACTCCCAGGGAGGGGTGCTGGCAACCACCAGGAACGGTTCGCGTGGGAAGTCGTCTAGGCCGGCGTCTTTGGATATCTCTTGGCCCGTCCGTGCCCATCCTCTGTCATAGCGCAGACGTTGCCGGGGGCGGTTCTCAGGGAGGAGGATCCGCTGCACAGGGTCGCCTGGTAGGTCCCGGGAGTGGCGCTCCATCGCCACAGCCGCCAACTGCCTCCGCCGCGCCGAGAAAGGCAGGAGATCCGCCTCTCTGGCCAGGGCGTCCACTGGTGTAGATCTGACACATCCGGTGATTGTCCTGCACGCCTGTCTTTGCACCGTTTCCAGCTCCCTCAGGCCAGACGGAGTCGGAGTCGGAGTCGGAGTCGATTTTAGAAACCCGAGCCGGAGTCGGAGTCGGAGTCACCGAAAATCTGTCGACTCCGCAGCCCTGCTGGGTCTGCAGAGTCGGAGTCGGGAGTTGGAGTCGGTCGGAGTCGACAATTCTGCCCGGAGTCGGAGTCGGAGCTGGTTTTTGAAAGCCGGAGGCGGAGTCTGAGTCGGAGTCGCCGAAAATCCATCGACTCCGCAGCCCTGCTAGAGAGTCCCCGGGGCTGAGCCCGTCCGAATGGACAGGCCGACCAGCCCCCAAGCACTCTGCACCCGGCTACGGGGTGCGCTGTCTCGGGCCAGCAACATGCCGCTCCCCCGGGAGCAGCCCGCATGATATAAAGGTGCCTGTCTAGCCCAGACTGAGGGTTGCGGCGTGGAGGAGAAGGATTTGAATGTCCTGAGGATGGAAACGACGGACGGTTTTTCAGTTTGACGTTTTCCCGTTTTCTATTTCCAGAATAAGGTGTTTGTGTATCGGGGTCTGGAGTACGAGCGGCTGGCCACGTTCACCCAGCGCCTTCAGACCGAGTTCCCCGCCGCTCAGCTGATGACGACACTAGCGCCACCTGACGAGAACATCATGAACGCACCGGCGCAGTGTATCCTTTTCATACATGAGTGGAGACGTATCGATCATGGATGCTGAGAGGTTCTGTTTTCAATATTTCTGCACATATCATAAAAACGGGATGCTTTTTGTGGAAGCGTTTCTGTGCGTTTATTTTCTTTTTGTATTCTGAAAAGGGGTATTTTCCGACCAAGGAGGACGAAATATTTTAATTTGGGCCGGGAGGTTAAGGCTCTGATTTCTATTTAACAAAGTCATGCTGTCTCTGCAAATGATAAGTTTATGCAATGCTGTCGGTAGTAGACGTATTCATAGATTATACGCATCTTCGATAGGGTTTTCCAATGTTTAAGCAGCTAGTGCTCTAAGCTTGGCTCTAAGCTTCTCGCCACTTCAACGACTGCCGTTTTTCGTTGTTTCCCTTGACCTTTAGCACTCAACAGACATTCAGATTTGTAACGTGCGGCCGGTGGCTCGCGAGTCCGGCTCCCGCCAACAGCTGGACGTTCCCGCCAAAATTCAGGCGTTCCACCTGGTGAACGATGTGGACACGTTCCAGTTCGACCGGCCCGTCCACCGCGGCTCTGTGGACAGGGATAACGAGTTCAAGGTCAGTTAGAGCAGACTGGGGGCGAGTGGGGATTGGGGGAATAACAGGTCTCTGATCTCAGAAAGTATGTGGCATTGGGGGGAGGGGGAAGAGCGTTAACTTTTGCTGTCTGTGACCGTGCCATTTTTGACGTAGGACCACGCTGTCCCAAACCAGTGACTGATCAATGCCTGACCTGTGACCTGTCGGTCAATGGTCTTACCTGTGACCTGTTAGCCTTTGGCCTGTGACTTCAGTCTGCACCATGTCTGATCTGTACCAGGTTCATCTGTTGATGTGATACGTATATGTGAGCTGTGACCTGCGACCTGTGGCTGCGTCGTCCTTGCCCTGTGGCTGACCTGTTGCCAGTCCATCCACAACTTTTGACTCATGCCCTCCCTCAGACCCTGTGGCTGGAGCGGACCGTGCTGCAGATCGAGTCGCCCCTGCCGGGCATCCTGCGCTGGTTCCCGGTGAGCTCCGCGCGCCGTGAGCTCATCTCGCCGGTGAGACACGGCTGTGAGACGGTGAGCGCGGCCAACCGCCAGCTGCGTCAGCTGATCGGACGGTACTCGCCGCCGGTGGCCGATACCAACGTCAGTCCGCTCAGCATGCGGCTCCAGGTGAGAGCGGAGAGAGGGAGAGAGGGAGAGAGGGGCGGGTGGGTGACATAGGCGGTGTTTTGACAGTGGCTGGGTCAAAACGTCAAAACGGGAGAGACTGGCCAGTATGGGGGTCGAACCCATGACATTCGCGTTATTAGTACGACGCTCTAACCAACTAAGCTAACCGGCCGCTGTCGATAGACTTGATTCCGTTTTGAGAGGAAAATTATGTAATCTCTTAGACATAATAACTTTTTCTTGTTATTTAGTGAGAATTCGTTGCATTTTGTCTCCGTTCTAACCCTGTCCTACCGCTTCGTCTCGCTCGCCTGCGCAGGGCATCATAGACGCCGCGGTGAACGGAGGCCACAGCAACTTCAAGGAGGCGTTCTTCACTGCCGAGTTCGCTGCCCAGAACCCGGACATGGTGCAGCACGTGGCGCAGCTGAAGGGGCTCATCCAGGAGCAGGTCAGTCGGCCGGCAGAACCACAGGGTCAGACCGAAACAATCTGAAAAACAACACATCACATCGGTAGACACTTTGATTATTTATCCTGTTGTAACAAAACTAACTTTGCCCTTACTGGCAGTTCCAGTCGACCACGATCTCCTGCTCTAACAACCCATTCCTTCGTTGGTATGTCTCATTTTTTCGGGTCTCCGCTGACCCCTCCCTCTCCCCCTCCGCAGCTCTCGATTCTGGACCAGGCGCTCAGTCTGCACGGCCAGCTGGCTCCGGCCAGTGTGCAGCCGCTGCACCGTCGTCTGCTGCAGTGCCAGCGGCAGCTGCGACTGGCCGCCGCCGGTACGGGGCCTGCGCCCGGCGCCGACTCCCCGGGACCAGCCCGCTTCAGTCGGCAGAGCAGTCACCGGCGCAGCGTGGGCGCAGACTCCAAGGCCAGCATACTCAGGTAGGCCAATGGGTGATCGTGAAATCCCTAGAAATGTGTACGGCAAAACAATCTCATTTCAAAACTGGCCTTCCAAAACGTGAAGTAAGATAAGGAACCGGTTCAGAAAAACACATGAGAAGTCGGTGGATGGATCACGCTGTGTATGATGAGCCCTGACTTGATCCAAAAAGTGTCCTGTGATTAGTTGAACCATGTTCAACTTCTGACGTGCCCCTGATCGATCCGACCCCCCCCCCCCCCAGGTGTGAGGCTACCGCCGGCACCGTGTCTGACCTCCGACCTCCCCCTCCCCAGCACGCCGCTGCCTCCAGTACCGACCGCTGCGGTGCCCCAGTGGCGCCGGCCGGGCAGCAGCTCGTGTCCCAGTAGCCGCTCGTCTGCGGCCTCCTCTGTGTCCTGGAGCGGGGTACAGGCCGCGGAGCCGAGCGAACAGGAGCTGGGGTACGCGCGGCCCGGCGACTGGGACTCGCTCGGTGACCGGAGGAGTTCGACAGGCTCTCAGACCAGCGGCGACTTCCAACAGCATGAATACTTCCTGCTCACCGTCGGCGGGTGAGAGACGCGGGGAGATACGGGAGAGACACGGAAGATACGGGTAGATAACGACTATGAGCGATGAGCCGCTAGGACACCGGATAGCCGGGCCGCAAAACGGTTTTGGCCGGAGGAAAACGATGCAAAAGCGGTATTTTCACATGGATAGCATACATGGGTAGCATACTTGTATTCGGTATGGTTGTTGTTGTGCAATATAAGAAAGCATGCATGTGTAGTGAACGTGACCGCTCTTAGCTATTGATCCGTCGTAGGTATGGATAGATGCCGAACCATGCGATACTCACCCGATGACACTGCTCTTTGTCTGCTCATTTCAGTGATGACGACCCTCCCGAGCGGCCGCCGAAGCGTCTCTCGGAGTCGCGACCGTCCACCGACGGTCCGTCCCGTCCGGTCAGCCGCCAGTCGTCTGTGGTGGGGAGCTCGGATCAGCCGCCGCTACCGCCGCTGCCGCCCAAACGTGAGCAATGCTTACTGGGTGGCTGTTTTGAGCGCTAGTGCGTCGCGGGTGGCGGGCAGTGTGTTGTTTTAAGTTAGAGTGAAGGAGATGACGGGCTGGTCTTCTGGGCTGTTGACGTGCCGTTTAGTTGTGGGACGTTTAGTTGTGGAATTGGAAAGTGCCGACGAGACGGGCTTTGGATAGAAACGTAACTCTTTTGGTATTATTCTCTACGCATATTACCAGCCCAGAAGGCTGTTTTGTCCTTGCTTTCTGCGTACAACTCATGTAGGGGAGAGCGGGGCAATGGCGGACGGTGGGTAATGCCGGCCACCCGTCTCTAGTGAGTACTTTGTCCATCACTAATCAGCTGATGTTGTTTACATTTCAGTTGAGCGCCATTCTAGCACGTGGTGCAAGTTTGTCACGGTAGCTCCATTATTTTCATTTTTATAGCGTTAAATGTGTTTTTCGTATCTGATTTTTAATTTTTGTTGCATCTATTTGCTGACTGTGAAATGTGTTAACGCATTTTCAGAAGTGCTGCTTTGCAATGACCTTCAATTAAGCCTTTCTTAGGCGACTGCTGGATGTGAGGCGTTTGCGACGCAATGCCTTTGACTGCTGCCTGCTTTCTTAAAATAAAGCTGACCTCGGGGTAATACCGGACACGTGTCCGGAATGACTCCACGCGGTTTTGTTTGCGACTTCTGTCGTTAAAGCTCAACGTTTCGGGTTGCTGTGTTTACGGCTGTGTTAGTTTGCTTGCTGTTTACGGTTGTGTTAGTTTGCTGCTCTGTTGGCGCCGCGCTGTTGTGTTGCAGCGAGTGCAATGTTGTGTTGCAGTGCAGTGCACTGTTAACTGCTGAATACAGTTGTCGTTTCTTAATTCTCACTTAAATTTCCATCGAAAGAACGGTTTAAGGATGAATACCAGAGACGATATTTCGATTTTTTTGTGCTATTGCACTTAGTGGCCGGCATTACCCCTCGCTTTTTTGCACCTTCATTTTTCACCACATTTTCGCGTAGGCTCTGAATCTGTCATCAGTGATCTGAGATACTAAAACTGGGTGTTATCTGAAAGCCTATTCCTTTGGCTATAACCACAGTCAAAATCACCATAAAATAGCTTCAAATAGCTAAGCTATTGAGCAAAATGCTTATGGTGTCGCCATTGCCCCACTCTCCCCTAACTCAATAATGCTAACCATTTATTCGCTTTTTTTTTAAATAAATGATACTGCGCTGCATAATGGGAGCCGGTTTTTGTTACGAAACCATGATGTTTGAGACTTATCCAGTTATCTCCCTGTGTCTCCTAACTGACCTATCTGCCGGTTTCGTCTTCCTCAGCTGCCGAAAAGCGCCACACATCGTCAGTCTCGTCAGTGGTCTACGGCGGCGGACTGGAGCACCGGCCCAGCCTTCCGCTCAGGCTCACCAAAAAGGTAAACACCAGGCAAACGTGGATGTAATCTTATAGAACGAACTGTTGGAGCGAACGCTAAATGAACGACACACAGCCGAAACGAATGACTGTCGCACATGCATGGTTTGATTTTTAAATTGTGTTTCGAAGGGTGGGGATGACCAGTAAGTACGCTATAGTGACTGTATGTTTCTGCTCGCACTTACAGGTGTCTGCGCCGGCGATAATGTGTGCGCCGACCCTGCCGCCGCCTCCGCTGCCGCCCAAGCCGCCGGCACCGCGCTCCTCTGAGGTACCCAGTCCTACGGCTGCGCTGTGCGACCTGCTCGGGCCACCCGACTTTGAGGCGCCGCCGCCGCCCACCGCCGGGTCCTCGCCGCCGCCGGGAGACCTGTCGTCGACATACATGTCGCCCACGCTGCCGGCCGTGCCGACGAGCGCGCCGCCCCCGCCCCCGCCCGCGCCGGCCCTGCCGCCCCCGCCCAGAACGTCCGGCGTGCCGCTGACCCGACTGACAGCTCCTGATCAGCCGCCGAGGGTGGCGCTTAGCTTCGACGAGCCAGACTATGGAGACTATAAGGTCCTCCAGCCGGGCAGTGCTGTCTATGGGAACTATAAGGTCCTGAAACCGGGCGGCACTGAATACGGTGACTATAAGGTCCTCAAACCGGGAAGCACCGACTACGGAGACTATAAGGTCCTACAGTCGGGCAGTACTGACTACGGAGACTATAAGGTTCTTCAGTCGGGGAGATTTGAAGATAGGGACTACGAAGTCCTCAAACCGGGCGAAGCTGACTTCGGCGACTATAAGGTCCTCAATTCAGGCAGTCCTGACTGTGGTGACTACAAAGTGCTTCAGCCTAACGGTCTGTGCAGGCTGAGTGAGGAACCTAACTACAAACTGGTGGTGTCGCCGGGAAGGATATGTCGGCGTCTTGCTGCGGCCGGTGACAGAGAAACTGATGCCTGAAACTGGCCCGTGCGGAAATGAGACTTACAGCAGTATACTGTTCTTATTTTGGTAACGTATCGAGCTATGATCAAGTGATTGTGCGAGCTTGTGACCTTGTTTGACCAAGTAGGATGGAAGCTGAAGATTCCATCGTCAATGTTTCGAACTGAGCGTGAGTAACGCTGATGCTATGTTGTAAACGGTGCCGGGGCGAGCTTCGAGTCGCCTCGCTACTGGAGTTGTTTCGGGTAAGTCAGTGGCCCAGCCAGTGGCGTATGTTTGATATTTTGATATAGCAAAGGGAATGCGTCACAGGAAAAGCTATATTTTTGGTATGTGTCGCTTAGGTATGGCATATAAAACACGTATTAGCTCATCAACGCGCATCAAATGCGCAAGTAAGAAACTCTGTTTGGCGTACGTGTAAGAATGATAGGCCAAATGGTACCCATTGAGCTTCTCGTCAAAGTCATGTGCCTACACACCGAGGTACTAGTCATAGAAAGCAGTGTTATGGAGCTGGTAGCCATTGTTTGTACGAGAAGTGCTCACTTCGGTGGCCCGGCGACCGGCCTGGAGTCTCAGTCGATCTGCCCGTATCTGATCATACCACTGTCATAAGGTGCTTCTCGTGAATATGCAGAGGCCGTGCTGACTGACCGCGCTTATTGACGTTATAAGTGAACGTATGTTGCTTCAATATGTTGTGCCAAGCATAGTGTTTTATTGCAGCGCAAAATAGTGCGTTATATTTGCTCACACACGCACACTCGCATTGATGTTACTTTGTAGATTGTGACGCTATATTTCGTCCATCAGTTTATGTTGTGTCGCTTCCAACGAAATACAATGAATATATTTCGTTTGTCTTATTTCGCTGTAACAACGAAAAATAAATGCAAATGGTAAGTGGAACAACGGTTACGAATGCACCCAAAAAGGGCAGCTATTTAAGCGTGTTCCTCGGCATTGCAGAAAGCAACGAGTCATAAATAATAATCAACCTCGAGACATTATTGTTTCTTCCGGATGTAGTTGTATGTTGCAGGTGCATAATCAGTCTACCGATTGGGAAACCGTGCTCTCGATCGGTAAGGCAACCACAAATGGATCCTCGTGCTCGTATGTGGGACTGCACCGCCAGTCGCACGTCTGTGTGGCGTGCCCGTTTCACGGTCGGGCTGCCCGTAACACCCGTAACCCGTCTCGGCTCGTCCGTCCTCGCTGTACTGATTTGCTGTGTGACGGATCGTCCCACTCTCGGCACGCGCTGCGGCCCCGCCGCTAGTCGCCACATTAGCGCGCGCCCGTGACACGCCACAGCGTCACGTTACGGCGGCGTCACGGCCCAGCGGGCGGGCGGCTGCGGCTTCTGTTCTGCTCTAAATCCAGCGGGTGGTGTACGGCCGTGTGAGGCGGTACAGATCACTGGAGAGGCAGCAGTGGGACACCGGACGGCCGGGAGCTGTGTGCGGTGTGGAGAGGTGGACCGGGAGAGCCGGCAGCAGCTGTGATACTAGCGAGCAGTAGAGGACTGGACCAGACTGGACAGGGCATCATCGCAAGGTGAGTAAATACTAAATACCTACATCGGCTGTGGCTCAGCTGCTACATTATTTGACCGACGTGGACTGAACTGATTATAAATGTATTTTTATCAGCCCGGCGTTCTTGTTATTTCTGTAATGTAAGCCTACTCGCTCACACTCGCTTTTTTATCAAGTCCCCTATCTTAGCCGATCAGCTGGATTGCATAACCCACAGCTCAGCTGGCTGATCAACCGTAACCTCAGCGACCTTGCTTTTGTGATTCGTGACGTTAGCGCTTGTCACGCCTGACGGCCACGTGCAGTCACGCAGTTAATCGGCACATATCGGCCTTCGTATCCTGCAGAGGCCGTCCTGGGTGGTTTGAATTCTCGCATACCTACCCCCAATGCGGTTCACACGCATCAGAAAACATATTCGATGTTCAACACACGTGACGCTGGGGTCCTAAAACGTTTTAACGTGCTGCTTATGGTAGTGTTGTGTGACTTGTGTCTCAATATCGGCTGTAGCTCTTCTAGCTCATTTAACCCTCGCCGGCCGAGGGGGGGGGGGCGGGTGCCGCCCCCCCCCCATAGGGTTTTTTCGCAATAGCTCCGAACACGCTGGCGATAGAGAGCTGAAACTTGGCATAACTGACCTTTGATCCAAGCCGCATCTTTTGACACCAACCGCATTTTTGGGTCAGGTCAGGTCACTGACCTATGACGTCATAAGTGAACCTCTGCACGGTCTTCAGATGTCGCAACTTCGCAACGCCCTCACTGCCAGAGGAGATGTCACAGGGAAATGAAACTTGCAGGATCTAGTATCCATTATGAGTCTCACAACTTGTATATCTCGGATTTTTCCTAAAGGTCATATGAGGTCAGGTCATTTTCGTGACCTCACCATTGTAAGTCAATGGGGAAAAATGAAAACTGCTATTCTGGCGCCGGGAACGATCTCCAACTATCTCAAGCACACAGAATCGTGATTTGATGCACTCCTTGCAAGGTTAGATGCGTCACTTTTGCAATGTTGACCTTGCGTGACGTCATTTATGACGTCATCAAGGTCATATTAGTTTTTCGTCAATAACTCTTGATCAAACTGAGCTAGCGAGTCGAGAAAGCCACCAATGGACTCAGGAAGACCTGCCGAATCGAATGATATGCGACATGACCTCTTTCGACCAACTTCGTGACCTGGGGGTGCTGACCTGACCTTGTCCTGAGGTCAACACCCCAAGTTGACCTAACCCGGACAAAAAGTATATTATTCGACGCGCCTGAGCGAGGCGAACACGATGCTGCCATAATCGCGGCTCTGCGGCCGTTTTTTGCGAAGTTATTCACCAAAAACTGAACCGTACCCTGGGGCACTTGACCTGACCTCAGAGGTCACCGGTTGACCTAGGACCTTAAAATCGGGTACCAATCTCTGCGTCTCGTAACGGCGCACACGCTCGTTTTTTTCCGCGACGCGCTAGCTCCACCAGGGGCGAAACGGCGAGGGGGGGGTCGTACCCGCCCCCCCCCCTCGGCCGGCGCGTATGTAGAAAACCAATAGGTCCGGCGAGGGTTAAGTCATCGCTGGTCTCAGGCCAGTGAACGATAACATCAGAAGTAAGAATGCTCGTATAAGTAGAGCCAACCATTAACCAACACCTGACTGACTGGACATGGGCGTAGGAACGGGGAACCTCACGAAAAGTGTGTGTGTGTGTGTGTGTGGGGGGGGGCAGCGAAACTTCAATCTCACTTTGTGGGAGCCCTAACACCCTTCTGAAGAAATCCTTTACAGTTTTGTGCTCATCTCACCTTTCTGAACCATTTCCTGCTCATAGTTTGTATTTAACACGCGCACCGACGGGGGTCTGCGCCAACTTCGTACCGACGGGGGGGGCGGATGACCGCCCCCTCCCTGAGATCTCGAGAACGAAGCAAGATAGCGACAAGCGGTAAACGGCATCGGATACGCACGGTCAAGGTCTATAATTTTTACTAAGGTCATTTTCAGGTCAGGTCAAAGATGACGTCACAGGGGTCGAAAAAGTCAAAATGGCGGCGCTAGATATGGAGAGAGTTTTTCTCGAATAACTTTCGAATTAGTCAAGATATGACCAACCTAAGGGCATCGTCGTGATCCTCTCGTCAATCCGCATCGAATGATATATATATATATATTGACCTCGAAAGGTCAAGGCCAAAGGTTGACCTCAGGTCACGTGACCTCGAGGTCATCATGTATATCATTCGATGCGTCTTGACGAGCTGAACACAATGAAACCATACGGCGTGGCTGTATCTTGTTCCTGCACGGAGTTATTGGCAAAAAACCTTTGGTGACCTTTGATGACGTCACATGACCTTACAGCTGCCCAACAGCAAAACAGACCTCAACGTAGTTAAGGTTGATCGTATATAAAGTCATGTATGGTATATGGGGGCATTCCGACCCGTTTTAGTGGTAAAAACAGGGAGTTGATTTTTCCCCCCTTGACTTTAATGGAGAGGTCGCGAGATTGACCTGACCTTAGGTCACCGATATCAAAATTCCGAGATAAACAAATTGTAGCTAATAATGACCTCATAACATCCTGCGACTTTCAAAGGCCTCCGACATCTACTGTAGCTCTGGCACGGTGACAAAGCTGCAAAAAAGTGACTTGAGGTTGGGTCATTCAAAGTGACCTGGTGACCTGACCTTAAAAGTTAGGAGGTTCAAACTTGCACACCATGTGTAAAATTGATGAGGGAATAGTCGTACCAAATTTCGCGGCGCGTATTTTCCGCTATTCGCGAAAAAACTCAGGGGGCGGATATCCGCCCCCCCCCCGTCGGTGCGCGTGTTAAATAAAAGATAAAGATTTTACTTTTAAAAAATGGCTGAAAAGTGGGAGGCCATGCCCCCCCCCCCCGGCCCCCTGTTCCTACGCCTGTGTGACTGGACGTTAGGCATCCAAAACAGACTGATAGGTAAGGAACACCAAGCAGATTAAGCTTATCTTATTTACGCCACTTCGCCGACCCAGTCACACATCGAGACGGCGGCATTTTTATCCTCGCCCGTTCCTCTGCTTCTGGGCCGTATACCGGGTGGCCCAAAAAAAACGTTCCGATCTTTGGAGGTCTATATCTCAAATTTGAGTGCAAATAACGAGCCAAAATTTTCATCAAGTTTGCATGACTTCTTTGCGCATTGGCATGCCAAATTGTAACACTGTACCATCATTTTCAAGCCAGCAATCTTATGTTGAATTAAGTAAGACGTTTTTGCTTTTTTTGCCGATGTTGAGCGGAAGTGATGATTGGCTTGGACGTACTTTGTTAAAAAAAGAAAAATAGAACACGTGAATGAAACCAGCACGTATGTTGTTATTTTAAATATTTTTTATCCCACTTATGTGCCAAATATTCAAATAATGAGCCAAAATGGTGTTAATGGATGCCATTCGTTTCAACGCTAAGTCCTGTTTCGAGCAGGAGTGGCACGGTGCATGGGTTACTGGTCATCGCCCTCCCTTCAAGAAGATCAAACAGTAAATCGACCGAATAAAGAAAAAAGCTAGACGAAATGTGTCACCCTGAGGCCTGAACCATCAATGAGACTAGTTGCCAGTAGCAGTCATGGCTGCAGGCCGTGGTGCCGAGATGGAAGTGGCCCGTTCACTCACATTTTTAGTAAACATCTGAGCAAAAAAGTAATTTTTACATGGCATGCTAGAAACACGAACCGTTTAAAAAGTAATTGATCGAATAACATAAAAATCATACCTTTCACTGAAAATATATGCCGCATTGACTATTGGAAGTTTCAGTGCTGCATCTTTATCACTTTCTGAGAAATATTGATTCAAAGTTGGGAACGTTTTTTCTGGGCCACCCGGTATATAGCGACACATGGTAAGAGGCATGCTTTAGGTCGCCATAATTCATGACAGAAAAAAAAAACTTAATATATTTTAGGCACAAGTAAAAGGTTAGGTCATCATGAGAGGCAATAAAAGTCACGGACTTTTATTTCACTTTGAGTCACTTTCACGGACTTCAATAAAAGTCCGTGAAAATAATAAAAGGTCACAGCTTCCTTATCCAGACGATCTCTGGCAATTCAGACATAGCTTATGAACTTATAAAGATAGAAAATCGCGGGAGAACACTCGATAGCTCTGTATTAAGTCTGGGCCGCCCGTCCGGAGCTGTTTATGAGGCTGTTTCACAAATGTGCCCTCTTATATGACCTAAGCTCAACGGCGTAGCCTCAAGAAGGCAAAAACAGTAAAAATAGCTTTTTGTGTGAAAGTGGAAACCTCTTCAAGTTAATTTGGCGATAACTTTTGACATAGAGGCCATGCAGGGCCATGCGGCCACTCGGCATGATGCATCCACCTATCCCAAGGACCATGGCTGACCTGTTTCTGCTGACCACAGACCAACTCCCCAATGGGATGTTAACTGAGGAGTCTCGGCCGGCTGGGTGACGTTATCAGTGACGTCAGCTGACAATAGCGGGGCGTGTCGCGCAGGTGTCGTGACGCGTCACGCCGCTAATTGTTGACGGAAGGTGGGCCATTTCAGACAAAATGGGACACAGAACGGGGGCACCGTGCGCCGCGGCAACGGGAGGACGCCAGGGCGAGCGCTATCGAAGGGATTGGCCTCGATGACGCACTGAAGCGTGTCCGCGTTTAATTGGTGCCATTAGTGGTTCGCTTCACCATGTAGGATGGTCTATTGTATGATGTACTTAATGGCTGGTGAATGCGTTATATGCAGTTAAAGCCAGGCGGGCTGATCGTTTAGCCGTTTTCTGAGCATCGACCTTGCTTGCTAGCTCCAAGTCATGGTAAGGGAGGCACCTGTGCCTTATCCAAGCGCTATTTGGCTTCGTGACCAGTGCGATCTGTCGTATCAAGTCATTGTCATTATCACTACACTGTAAAAAAAGATTAGCATCCCGGTGTGCTAGTCGGATGCTACGGTTCTGGAACCAGAGCCCTGGGTGCTTAACCCTCGCCCGCACATGCCATTTTCCCATCCTAGAACGCACATGGGGGGAGGGGTTGCCACCCCCCCGCGCCATTTCGTTCCTGTTGGAGATAGAGCTTAGCGGTAAAGACCAAAAAGATTCTTTGGGAAGAGACAAATCCAATGATACCCAGTTTTACCTTCTCAGGTCAGTCATTGACCTTCCAGGTCAGGTCAAACTAAAAAATGTTTGCGCTGTTTTGGGTCACCGCTGGATATCAAGTGCGCTGCTTATCATATACCGATGACGATGCCGTTTTTTGGTGCGAAGCCAGCTAGAACCTCTTTGTCACACTACCCGACCAGGTTTTTGCTGCTGAGGTCATTTCAGGTCAAGTTAGGTCAAGGTCAATTATATGTGTTTGTATGTCTGTGTGTGTCTGTGTGTATACTGATGTGTGCACCGATTGTTTATGTGTCCATATTACATGAAATAATGATCTGAGAAGCTTTTACCAAAAATGCAGTCAAAAAACTTCACAAAAAGTAAATTCCGCTTGCCTAAAACGCAACTATCTTAGATGACCTAGGTTGACCTTGACCTTGACCTTGACATCTGTACATCGTCGAACAACATGTTCCATGATAGGTGGGAGGTAAGACTGGCAAAAAAGGCCGAAATCAAGGTGTCAGAAGCTCACAAGGCCCATAGCCAACGCAAGATGTTGAGAATGGGCCATTTGGGTCATGACATGACCTGAAAAACAAGGTCATATCTCCGAAACCAAAAACCACAGAAACTTGAAATTTTCAGTGGACATCAAGAAAGGATAGAGGAGCAGCTATACGAAAAATCAGCCTTCTAGCTCTAAAAATGTTGAGTGCAGAGCAGAAAGACTACCTGGGGGGGGGGGGGGGGGGGGTGGCAACCACCCCCCCCCCATGTGCGGGCGAGGGTTAACATGCACTTAAAATGTTCTACAGTTAGCAGTCTAAGACTCTTATATAGGGTGCTTCAGTGTCGATGTTAGCACCCGAGCTCTTAATGAAGCACTCTTTGGGTGCGTGAATTTAGCACCAAAACACCGAAACGGTGCTAATGCTAGCACCTATGGCTCTGAACGAAGCACTCTTTGGAGTGTAAGTTAACCCGCGCGGGGCTGGGGGGGGGGGTAAATTTTACCCCCCCCCCCCCTCGCGAATTTTTGCAATATCTCAAAAACGGCGGCGCACAGCGCCGCCAAACTTTCAGTACCTTTTCTTACATCAATTTGACACGTTCCCTGAAAATTTGAGCGAAATCTGTCGGAAATTTTTTGAGAAATTGACGTTTTAGTGACGTCATGTTCACCATTTTCGCCTCAAAAACGGCAAAATTTCAAACGCCGCTAACATCTTCATTTTCAAAGGAATCAAGACGTAACAAAAAAGGTTATACGTAATTCTACTTTGTCTATCAAATGGCTATCTCGGTTTTTTGATTTTTTTGGATTTTGGCCCAATTTTTTTTCTTTTCAAAAAAACTGACTTTTTTGGGAAAATAATTATGAAATCCAAAATATTAAGTGTATCGAAAAAAACCGGAATACATGTCAGAGAAGTGGTCTATGTGCACCTACATACCAATTTTTAGAAGAATCGGTTCAAAAATGTGGGAGTTATTCAAGATTTTATGACGTCACGACACACAAAATTTTTGAAAAATGATTTTTTGAAGTTCTAGACCTCGTACGGAAACAAAAATAGCACCATTCGATTCGCCGTGAAAAACTGCATCAGATAGACACCTTTTTAGGCCTTAACAACCAACTTCAAAATTTGACCTCACTTGACCTGACCTTGACCTGACCTCGACCTGAAATTCATCCAGAGGTGGTCCATATCACTTATTGAGTGTGCCTATTGAATTCTATGAGTAAAATGACCCATAAAACATGTGTCGCACATGCCCTTTTCTATATTTTGTTTTTTGGTGACCTGACCTGACCTGACCTGACCTTGACCTTGACCTCTGAATGATATTGTATGCAACGAATATTGTCTTGGTAGCCTAAGAACACGTTTTGGGCAATCAGTCTCAGTCGATGACTCCATTCTTCGGCAACTACGGTGCAAGGCCGATACTGTAGAAACTTGCAATTTGTACCCTTGACCTGACCTTGACCTTGACCTCAAAGTTTAAATTAAGTACATGTTCTTAGTTGTTCGTGATGAGATCTTTCGATTGGCGTTTGATTTTTCCAAATCGGACCATTAGTTCGGGAGATAACAGGGGGGGTAAAATTTACCCCCCCCCCCCCCCCAGCCCCGCGCGTTCGGCTGGAGACCCCAGCCCCGCGCCGGTTAAGCACCAAAATGGTGCTAATGCTAGCATCTAGGGCTCTTTAGTAAGCACCATTTGGGGCATACGTTAACCCTAGAACGCCTAGGGGGGGGGGTGTATCAACCCCCCCCCCCCCTGAGGTTTTTTCGAAGTGCACGCTAAACGGCTTGTCGTAGCGGGCTGAAATTTTCAATACCCTCTGGGGCAACCTTTGCGCATCTTTTGCCGAAAAAAAATTGATCGGGTCATGTCAGGTCACGGAGTTATGACGTCATAAGAGGTACAGCCTCCGGCCGACAGTTACCAAACGTGTGCGCCGAATCCCTAGGTTTTCTGCCGGTGATACCCACATTGTTTGATGGATCATGATGAAACTTCCCATGCATGTTGGGGCAAGCATTGGCTATCGTGTGGTGCAAGAAAATTGACCGGGTCAGGTCAGGTCACGGAGTTATGACGTCATAAGAGGAACAGCGTCCGGTACTATTTTTGAAAAGCGCCCGAACCACTATTTTGCTAATTCTTGTCACCTCAATGGGAATATGCAGCAATATTAGCTTCTATAGGGAGCAAATGGACCTCCCAAATCCGAAAATACAATCAGATTTCAAAAATTTAAATTTTGATTTTTCGAATTTCTGCCGCCGACTGTGACCTTGCCGACTTCCGGCGCTCCCAACGCGCCATTTTTAGAGCTAGGGAAACGAAATACATACCAAACGATAGAGAATTGATCAAGGAACACGATAGTGAAGGTTTCAAGTCGATATCTCTCACCGTTTTGCCGCAATCGCCGCGGAAAGGTGAAAAAGTCTATTTTTCCGAAAATTTGACCTTTGACCGGTCAAAAGTAGGTCAAATGTTGACCTAGGACCAAAAAATATACCACCAATCGCGAGATCTCGTTGAGAGCAATCCGTTGGTTTTTTCCGCTAAGCTCTACGACCTTCCGTTTCGAAACGCCAGGGGGGGGGGTCGTAACAACCCCCCCCCCTGGTCGTTCGTGTTATGAGAAATGGCCTGGTCGTGCGAGGGTTAAGCACCAACAGGGTACTGAAAACTCTGACTTATGACCCAAAGGGTGCTACTCTTTTTTTACAGTGTAGGCCACACTGCAGCCAGTGATGACATAGAGAATAGTTTTTGTTTTGGGGATCTATGGAAACAAGGCTAAAAAAGACCAAGTGACTCGTTTGCTATAGTTCTCCAGCAGCAGCAACAACAACAACAACAAAATCAGTCTGCATTTCTTCTCAGTGCAATCACGTCAGCAATCAATCAGACTGATTGCACGAATGGTGATCGAATCTGTCCTGAGAAATCAGTGCTGATTGGACCAACTGCGTTTTCGGCGGCCAATGAGATGGTACGTCAGCTGAACGTGAGAGGCTCGGATTCGGGTGCAAGGTGCTGAATTGGTTTACACGAAAACGGCCTCACCGGGGACGACATATTAAAAGTGTACGTCAAACATGACCTGCAACCACTTTTGAACCAAACCTCAACGAAAAGTGCCACAATTTCCATCCCTGTTTGTCTTTTTTACGGTTTCAGTAGTTGTTATGCGGAAAGTTTAACCCGCGCCCCGCTGGGGGGGGGGGGGGGGCAGAATCTGCCCCCCTCCCGTTTTTCGCCAATAACTTCTAAACGCGTTACGCCAGCGACGTCAAACTTTCAGTACCTTATCATACATCAATTTGACACGTTCCCTGAAAATTTGAGCGAAATCTGTCGGAAAATTTTTGAGAAATCGACGTTTTAGTGACGTCATGTTCGCCATTTTCGCCTAAAAAACGGCAAAATTTCAAACGCCGCTAACATCTTCATTTTTGAAGGAATCAAGACGTAACAAAATAGGTTATACGTGATTTTACTTTGTCTATCAAATGGCTATCTCGGTTTTTTTAAATTTTGGATTTTGGCCCAATTTTTTTTCTCAAAAAACTGACTTTTTTGGGAAAATAATTATAAAATCCAAAATTTTGAGTGTATCGAAAAAACCGGAATATATGTCAGAGAAGTGGTCTATGTGCACCTACATACCAATTTTTAGAAGAATCGGTTTAAAAATGTGGGAGTTATTCAAAACTTTATGACGTCACTACACACAAAAATTAAAAAAATGATTTTTTTTTGAAGTTCTAGACCTCGTACGGAAACAAAAATAGCACCATTCGATTCGCCGTGAAAAACTGCATCAGATAGACACCTTTTTATGCCTTAACAACCAAATTCAAAATTTGACCTCACTTGATCTGACCTTGACCTGACCTCGACCTGAAATTTATCGAGAGGTGGTCCATATCACTAATTGAGTGTGCCTATTGAATTCTATTAGTAAAATGACCCATAAAGCATGTGTCGCACATGTCCTTTTCTATATTTTGTTTTTGGTGACCTGACCTGACTTGACCTGACCTTGACCTTGACCTTTGAATGACATTGTATGCAACGAATATTGTCTTGGTAGCCTAAGAACACGTTTTGGGCAATCAGTCTCAGTCCATTCTTCGGCAACTACGGTGCAAGGCCGATACTGTAGAAACTTGCATTTTGTACCCTTGACCTGACCTTGACCTGACCTCTGACCTACTTAAGCAAAAAAAATGGGTTCTTCAGATCCGCCTTGTTGAGAGCTTTTGATTGCCGTTTTCCCCGTCTTTCTATGACCATCGGTTCGGAAGTTAGACAGGGGGGGGGGGCAGAATCTGCCCCCCCCCAGCAGGGCGCGTATGGCTGTAAGTAAGTAAGTAAGTAATCGCGCGTTAAGTAATCGATTCGGCTTAACATTAAAAAATGAAATTATCATGTATTTTCCTCTAAGTTTGACCAGCATATGGATGCTAATAGCATTTCCTTTTCCTTATTTTTTTTTTTTTTTTTTTTTTTTTAAGCCGCCACCCATGATCAGGTGACCAGGAGTGCCCCCTCCCTCTATCCCAGCGACACACAGAACCTTACGTTAACACCAGAATAACTTAAAATTTCAAGTCGCGGCACTCCCAGCTAGGAAATGAAAGAAACATAAAAAAGCAGTAAAGAGAGAGTCCATGGTTAATATGAATGAATAAGAAGCAAAGTAGTCGACACTGTAAACAGTGGTGACTGCCCTCTACTGAAAGCCCATCCTCATTCACTCGCTCACATTCGTAACATTCATACACAGCATCCAATACGAGAAAAAGGCATAATCGCTGGGGAAGGTTGGTTAGGGGGTTCTCTCATCAAAGGCAATATCATCATCATAATATTCTGGTCTAGGCATGCATGTGGGTCCGTTAGCTCAGACACTCGGAGCACCCCACGAAGCAAGGCTTGTTGTCGGGCGCTCCAAGTGCCCGGGCAGGTAGGGTGACATCTAGCAAAACACTAAAAATGAGTAAAATACACATACTGCGTATTACACATATACCAGACGGATACATACACCTATGTATGCCTACACAAGCATACATACACATTACACATACAACTGCCACATACAGGCATATCAGCGTTTGGTAGGTATGGTTGAAGTACCTACTTTGAATTATAAGATGTATCAAGCTAAATAATCAGTATTGATTGATATAATGATTTTTAACTAGCTTTTTTATTGTGCTTTTGGCAAATGGCACAGACTGAACGTGAGGAAAGATCGAGGTCATGACATTGTTCCACACTCTAGGACCTGTCCATGACAAAGTATGAGTTTTATATTTTTTGAAAGTGAATATTTCTTCGAAGTGTTTTACATTACGAATGTTTCTGAGTGAAGGATGAAATCTAAACAATTGGTCGAATCCATGTGGTAGATTGTTGCATATTTTTCTATGCAGGATAAGTATCATTTGCTGATGTGCCACATCCTTAATTTTAAGGAGTTTTAGTTTTTTGAAAATTGGATCCGTATGAGCCATCATTGGCTGCCCATCTATAATTCTGACAACTCTCTTTTGTATTTTTTCAATTTTGGATAGGGTTGAAGTATAAGTATTGCTATATATATAGCAACAATAATTGACATATGACAAAAATAGAGAATTGTAGAGTAATAATAAGTGTTCAGTGTTTAAAAAGTACCTCACTTTGGTAATGATACCAACATTTCTACACAATGTAGTGTATAGCTTATTTATATGAGTATTCCACTTAAAATCGCCATCAATAAACATTCCAAGGTATTTTACACTTTTAGAGCTTTTTATCTCTACTCCATTTAGTTTCAACCTTATTTCTTGTCTATCTCTTTTGTTTGAATATATCTGATAAGAAGTTTTATCAGTATTTATCGAGAGTTGGTTAGCAGAAAACCATTCTGATATTTTGGGCATAATTGTGTCCACAGTATCTTGTAATTTTGTTATATCTTTACATTCCATAAAGGCTGCTGTATCATCTGCATACAAATATGCATTGAACTCCTTGCTTATGTTTGGAAAATCATTTATATAAAGGATAAACAGAAGAGGCCCCAGAATAGATCCCTGAGGGACTCCCATATCAATTGGCAATGTGTTTGATCTGACACCGTTAATCTGTACACATTGGGATCGATCACTCAAGTATGATACTATCATATCATATGCTTTACTTTTGATTCCATAACATTTGATTTTATTTAATAAAACATCAATATTAACTGTGTCAAATGCTTTCCGAATATCCAAATAGAGTCCGCACACAATATTATTTGCTTCAAATGCATTTGTAATCCTTTCCTGGATGAGTGATATGGGCATGTGTGTGCCCATACCTTTCCTAAATCCAAATTGATTTATATTAAGTATGCTGTTTGTTGTTAAGTGATCATCCAATCGTTTGTGTATAAGCTTTTCCAATAATTTGGAAATAACAGGTAGAAGTGATATTGGCCGATAGTTATTAAACTGCTGTTTATTACCTGTCTTAAGAATTGGCTTCACAATGGCAAGTTTCAAAAGCTTAGGAAAAGTGCTTTCCTGCAGACAAAGATTCATAAAATGAACAATTTCTAACATGATGGAGGAATAGGTGGCTCTAAATATTTTTGTATTTAGTTTATCATGCCCTCCACCTACCATATTCATGTTATTGACTATACCTGTTATTTCTTCATCATTGGTAAGGGGTAATGAGTTCAAGTTGTTACCCGTAAATTGGGGTATATATTGCAAGGGATCTACATCATTATGATGTATTTTATTTCTTAATTCTTTTCCGACATTTGTAAAGAAGGTATTGAAACCATCAGCAATTTGCTGTGGTCCTTCAAGATTTCCATCAGAAGTATGGAAGGTGTTTGGCAGGTCTGACCTGGCAGATGGTCCTTTGGTCAGGTCCCTTAGAATATCCCAAGTTTTCTTAAGGTCTGCATTTTGAAGCTGGCTTTTTATGTACATCTTTTTTGCTTCCCTTAAAATGTTGTTAAGGGTATTTCTATACTTGTTGTATATTGCTATATTTTCTCGACTTGGATGTTTGTTCTTTTGTAGAAATAGTATGTTTTTTCTATTAATGGAAGCTAGAATACCTGGACTAATCCATGGCTTGATGGGGGTATTTTTTCTTGTGGGTCTATAGGTAACACTATACCTATCTATCCCTGTTGTATATGCTTCTAAAAGGGTTTCACAAGCTGTGTCTGGATCTGTTATATTGGTAAAGTCTCGTAATGAAGTCTGGAGGTATGATTTAAAATCATTGATCTTCCTATAGTCAAAAGATCGTATTTCTTCCCTTTGTTTCTGTTTTTCTGCTGCATGAATGTTGAGTGTCAGGTAAATGGGAAAATGATCTGAAAGGTCATCATAAATGATGCCAGCGCTGTTGGCATTATCTATATTGTTACAATATATGTTGTCGAGCAGGGAACATTTTTTATCTCCCTCTCTCGTTGTCATGCATATTGAAGGTAGAAATCCATACGATGTAAAGATATTAAAAAATTCACGAGTAGATTCATCATTGTCAATTTCAAAAAGGTCAAAGTTGAAGTCACCAGTGACAAGGCATGTACAGCGAGTTTGAGTTCTTGAGAGTGATTCTAACACTGTATCCAGGAAATCAATGAATATAGCCTGATTCACATCAGGTGGTCTGTAAATTTGAGCTATGATTATCTTTGTACCAGGTAGTTCGCATTTTACAAATAATGATTCTGTGCCTTCCAAAACGTTCATTTGGATTCTAGTACATGAACTTATGCGACTGTTACAAACATAAATGGCCACTCCTCCACCAGTTTTTCCTATCCTGCTTTCAAAGAAAGCAGAATAACCAGGTATGGTTCGCATGTTTTCAATATCACTATTGAGCCAGGTTTCGGACACACATATTATATCCCATTTTACACCAGCTGAGTGTAGAAATGTTTGGAAAGACTCAAACTTCTCATTATTGAGAATGGATCTCACGTTTAAATGTATAACTGAGAGTTTATCAGAAAATACAGTGTCAGAATTATCAGGTCTTGAATCATTAACACTAATGGTATAGTATTTACATTCAGTGATAATGTTCTCAAACTTTCTTTGAGTTTCTGGGTCAAAGTTATTTCCAATGCCATGAAAGGGATTGATTCTTTTCTGATACAGCCTATGCGAATCAGCTTCACTAACAATATTTAATGGCATTAACTACTACAAGTAGTATTTGAAAAAAAAACTTTGAAGTTGGATCACTAGCATTTGGTGTTTGGAATGAGTAATCACTATTTCACACGAATTGATGAACAATAAGTGTCATTTGTATCAGTAAGGTTTTGTAAATTATAAAGAGTAGGGTTATTATCATTACAGATATGGGTACACCAGTAGCATCGGTGTATCCAAATACAATAAGAGCAAATATATGTAGTGATTTCTACATAAGCATCAATATACTCCGATTATATGTACCCAATATTGCTTAAACTTGTGACATACATCAAATGTACACATAGCAGGCAGCACACATGCATGCGTGCACAAAGACACAGGCATATGCATACCACTATGCCTCTGTTGCCTTTTGTTTATTCATTCAGTTTGATATTTAATACGATATATTGTGTGATATTTGTAAGCGTACATACATTTTGATGTGGTGGTATTTGTGGTATTATTATATTACATATTATTATATATAGTGGTATTATTTGTGAGCATGCAAGCACTGAATAATACTATTTGAAAGTTATAGTACTGGTTTGAGTACATTCTACTAGTATCTGTGTACCTATTGTTACCTCATGTGTCTTAATAAGTATCAGTTCACACTGGTTGCATGTTCACTATATTTTTTATACCTATTTGGTACACGTAGTTACATACACATATGCATGCATGCATCACACGCATGCATATGTGCATCAATATGCCTTTGTTTTATGCTTATTCATTTGATATGTTATTTGATATTGTATATTGTATGATATAAGTGTACAAATATTGTAGTGTGTACTATTTGCAAGCAAACATTACCTTACTGTGCATGGCAATAGTCAGGCAGAAACTATGCTATCGTATTCAGCAACCGGTAAGGTGCTGCCCTCTGGACACTACTAGTAGCGCCACCACTTGACCACGTTAAGCCACAGTCCCGCCCCACTGCACGCCGCCGGCGGCCACCCGACGCCCCCGGCCGCTAGACACGGAGGCCCCGCCAGCCGCCCGCCGCGCGCAGCGGGACAGGGTCCCAGGCGAACTTAAGACCTGCGAGGTGACGGAAATGGAGGGCGGGCCGGGCTGGGCTGGGCAACTGTACCACTCAATGTATAGTACATTACAACACAGGCTGCAGTGAAATGATCACAATTACTTTTTTCTTTTTTTTTTCTTTTATGATTTTTTTTTTAATCTTTTCTAGGGTTTTGCGATCATGTGCAATGGTACAGACTTTGGCTTACCATGGAGAATGGTAATGACTTGGTCGATAGAATGACCCTAAAGGGAGCATATTGATTGCATCACCTACATTTGCAACAGCATCAAACCAGCAGTGGACATCAAAGATAAGTGTATGTGCACACACATAGCAGCCATGTAGCAAAGCCATGGTAGGAAAATAATCAGGTGGCGTGGTCAGGCCAGGTGCAGGTGCAGCCATCCATACAGCATTCAAGGAAGCCTTGTTAAAAAAGCCCGTTTGCTGGGCTTGGCGCAGCCAGGTGCACCCACACATGCAGCATTCATATTAAAACATTGGTGAAAAAAGCCCGCTTGCTGGGCTTAGTGAAGCTGCTCCCACAGGCACTGGCGGATCCTGGGGGGGGTCCACGGGGTCATGACCCCCCCCAAAAGGTCTGAGAGGGTCATTTGACCCCCCCCAAAAGCCGAAGACCTAAATGCGCTATAGACGCCGTCTTGCATGCTCAAAATCACCTGTCAAACACTTCTGAGCTAATACCTTTGTTTTTTCTGGATCGTGTTGCGTGAAAAGGCGTATTGAAGACCAGAATCTTACTCGTTTTTGTCTCAACCGTGCGAGCACCAGGGGATGATCCAGGAAAACTCCAAGGGGATGGTCATGAATTTAATTCGTGGTGCCCCTACCTATACGCAAAATTAAAAACTCAACGGATTTCGGTCACTTAATTTTGGTGATGTCCTATTTTCATTTTTTATTTTGTTTGTTTTATTTTTAGTGCCCCTGGGCCCTGGCAGGTCAAAATCACGTCTGAGGCGAAAGAAATTCACGGGAATCCCAAAAATCACGTCAGGACATTCAGGGCCCTCTGACCAGCCTGACAGCTAGGGCCCTTCTTACTTCCTGGGGCCTCCAGTGAATAACCGCTAGTGTCTGTGTCTGACCGCTAGGGCCCCTCTGACTCCTCAGTAGGTAGGAGGCCCTCTGTAGAGGAGGTCCTCTGTAGAAAGGAGGCCCTCAGTAGAGAGGAGGCCCCCTGTAGAGAGGAGACCCCTTTAAAGAGGAGGCCCTCTGTAGAGAGGAGACCTGCTGTAGAGAGAAGGCTCTATGTAGAGAGGAGGCCCTGTGTAGAGAGGAGGCCCTCTGTGGAAAGGAGACCGCCTGAATGCAGAAGGCCCTCTGAAGAGTGGAGACCCGCTGTAGAGAAGAGGCCCTCTGAAGAAAGGAGGCCCTCTGTAGAGAAGAGGCCCTCTGAAGAGAGGAGGCCCTTTGCAGAGATGAGGTCCTCTGGCTCTTTGAAGAGAGGAGGCCCTCTGGGGCATTCCACGTCAAATCGAACAAAAATCGGCTGTTTTGCACCTTACCATCAGCGATTTCATTATAAATTTGTGAGCGAGTTCCTGTGTGGCCCCGGACATTACATTGATGTTTTTTGCACATTCTGACCACAGGTCTTCTAAATATAGGGCATTAAATTTTTACAAAATGTTGCATCTTTGTATTTTTGAACGACCATAACTCTGGTTGTACTTGTTTGATTTGAATGAAATAAACCTTACTGTTTAGGTAATTTCTTAAGCATTTGTTTAGAATTGCACCTACTTAAATATATGACCTTGAAATTTGCTTAACTCTGTTCTTAAGCACAAATATTGAAATAGCAAAAAACACGTCACCTTCGATTTGGCTCATTTTCATATATTTTATTGCCTACCATATTCTTAACAACCTGTGAAAAAATTAGAGTGGGCCATTCATAAGTTTTGAAGAAAATTGCACATATGCAAACGTATGTTAGCACGCGCAGTGGAGGGGGAAGAGCGAATTTCGCCCACCCCTCTTGTTTTTCGCCAATATCTCATAAGATTAATGCGAAATTAATTATGGCTACCTGTCAAGAATTAAATTGGACATCTCATCGTGCAAGCAATAAGAAAATCGGTTCACAACTGTTCTAGTAATAGCGGTGTAAAGTGAACATCCTGTCGCCGCAGCGACGCGGCGACTCGGCAGCCGGCGCCGACCGCTACGCGCCGCCTGAATTGTAGACTGTGCCGGGACGGAACGGAACGGTTCCGTCTTTACATCGCGCTCCCTACCGCTGATTACGTTCGATTCGCGTCAAATTTTGTGAGAAGACTAAGAAATGTACAGGTAATCTTATGGTGAAAGAATTTGAAAATCGGTTGGTAAACAATTGAAATATTAACGTGTAAACACAAAATTGTGATTGCTGCGTTTCCCGCATCGGGCCTCGGCCGAGCCCGCCTCAGCCGGCGAAATGTTACTCTTAGCAGGCCTCTAACTGCCATATTTATTATTGGATTAACTAGAAATTCCCCACACATACTAAAAAATGTATGTTCTTTCGTATAGTGAAGATCAAAAGACGTGAAGATATCGTTGCGTGATAGTGTTTTCGTTGAATTTACTTCATGATGCATTTCCACACGGCTCAAAATTCACCGCAAAATACCGTTTGCCTGAGACACTTTTACTATGGAACGTGAATGCTTGACTACCATGACTATGCATTTCCATTCTCGCAGAGTTTGGGATATCACTAATCAGCAATTATTCATTTCAGAAAGTGTACACAAGCAAGCATGTCTTGACTCTGTCTTTCAAGGTCACGCGCGGTTGCGTGATGTTGATGGATGAAAACGGCGTTTGCCGCGAAAGTTATGAATGGCCCACTCCAATTTTTTCACAGAGGGTTAGGAACATTGTGACGGACATAATATGTAAAAATTACCCAAATCGAAGGTGACGTGTTTTTTGCTATTCAAATTTTTCTGTTTTAATTCAAGGTCAAATGCATTTCAAGGTCACTTCAATTTAATTTTATAATTAAAAATCAAAGCCTTATCAATTGCCTATAAGACCCTGTTCATATCATTTGGATACCAGAAAAGGAACCAGAGTTATAGCCATTTAAAAAATTGATGTGTGGCATTTTTCGCTATATTCGATGACCTATATCTCAGCGATACGTTATCAAATTTCGAAAACATTATACGTAACTCAGTTTTGAACCATGCCCAGTCTGCCTACAAATTTTCAGAAAAATCGAAGGGGATGACGGATTTCGGTGTTTGATTTGACGTGGAATGCCCCCTCTGTAAAGGAGGCCCTCTTAAAGGGAGAGACCCTCAGTAGAGAGGAAGCCCTCTGTAGAGAGGAGGCCCTGTAGCTTCTGTAGTTAAGAGGCCCTGTGAAAAGAGGAGGCCCGCAGTAGAGATCGGTGGTCCTCTGTAGAGAGGAGGCCCCCTCTGTGTTTTGACAAATGTTTTTGCAAATTTTTCGCGGCGCTTCGCGCCGCCGATTTATGTACATACGTACAGGTCAATACGAAATCTTGACTGTAATTACATAAACCAACCGTGTCAAATTGAATCAGAATTCATATGTGTGCTGTAAAGGAACTCCGGCTTGTACTGCAATGCTAAAAGGGTGGTAAAATTTGTGTTTTGGAGCTGTGTTTCGACACATTCTTTTGCAAATTTTCTCGGCGCTTCGCGCCGCCGATTTATACACCAATCAATAAGAGAGAAATAACAGTGACTGTAATAACACCAACCGTGTCAAATTGAATCGGAATTCATATGTGTACTGTGAAGGAACTCCGGCTTGTACTAGCATGCTAAAAAGGTTGTAATATTTGTGTTTTAGAGCTGTGTTTTGACAACTTTTTTTTGCAAATTTTTGCGGCGCTTCGCGCCGCCGATTCATACACAGGTCAATAAGAGAGATCGTGACTGTATGCTACTATTTACTAATGCATTAGGCTAAAAGTGAGGTAACTATATCTACTTCTGGGTTTTTAAGTCGGTCGACCCGCCTCCCCCCTCCCCCCAGTAAAAAATCCGTGGCGACGCTCCTATATAGGTGGGTTTCACTAACTAAAACTACTGAGCCGAGTGACTTACGATAAAACTTCATCTTATAAACGACGAAGATCAAATGTCATTTTTTGATCTCGACATACTCGCTCCCTACCCCCCCCCCCCCGGTCGTCAGAATTCATTCACCAGACCTGGTATGTCGGCCGACTGGTGACCCCCCCCAAAACGACCCCCTAGATCCGCCCTTGCCCACAGGTGCAGCTACACTCACTCACTCTGCATTCAGATTAAAACATTTATTAAAAAAGCCCTTCTGCCAGGCTTGGTGCAATGCACTCATCCATACAGTGTTCCATTTGAAATGGAGGTTAAAACAGTCTGACTGAGGCTAGGTATGCTCATTTAGAACAACATTCACTCAGGCAGAAGGATTTTAGGCAAAGCCCATGTAATAGGTTCAATGCTCAGGCAGTGTGTTCTTATAACATACAGCAGATCTTATGAGTAACCAGCTTGCTATGTTCAACACTGAGACAACTTTATTGGTGACACCCACAGAAAATATAAAGTTGAATACAAATGCTAGCCTTGAAAAAATACCATAATTAGATGCTGATAAATCCAAGGCTAGTCCATGAACCATGATCACAAAAACCTTCAGCATATAATTGAATCCTCATAATGATGCATATCATACTAAATAAATGATTAGTATGCACAGAGTACCTACCTGATGACTACATAATACCACCACAATAGAAAAAGTGAAATCAATTCAGTTTGATTAATGTGGCTTTAAGAAGGAAGCAAAACATGAGTTGCCCAGCCCGCCCAGCACCCACCCGTCCAATCAGCACCCACAGATTCTGTCACTCACTACTTTTCTGTCTGACTTTGACTCCTGGTTTGTTTCTGTCCCTTCTTTGTTTTGTTGGCGGGTACCACAAACTCCCCCAAGTCAGCAGCCCTGTTGGCCACCCTTCCCTGTGGAATGTTTTCAAGTGTCTGTGATCTCATGAACCGGTCGGGAGCTGCTGTTTTGGTTTGTGCCTTTCCTAAGGTCTCTCTTATGTTTTCAACTGTGTACCAGGGTTCGATCAGTGAGTATCTCTTGTCACGGGAGTTCCTTGCATAAATATTTCCGTTTTTAGTGTGGTAGTTTGTGACTTCATCTTTTTCCCTCATTTGTCCTAGTGTTTTCACCATGCTGGCCCTTTTTTCAGTGAGGTTTTCATGTATGATAACCTTGTCTGTCTCACTAGCCTGCTCGAATCTAGCCTGGTAGACAGCCTCACGGTCATCCAAGTCCTGGAATTTGACCAACATCCTCTTTTTGTTCCTTAGTCTGTGACAAGCCACTATTGTGCCCTTCATGTTGACTTTGAGTTTCTTTTTGATTAACTCCGCAGCCAGAGCTCGAGTTTCAGTGGTGGTTTCTGGTCTATCAGAAGGGGGCAGTGGGACACCGCCCCCCCCTAAGATCAAAGATGTTTTTCTGTTGTACTGTTCGTTTTTGTCCAGGGTTCTTTCCATGTCCGTGAGTTGATCTTTCAACTCAAGGTTCTCTTTTTTGAGAGCCTCGAGTTCAACTTTCAGGTCATCCATGTTTTTTTGGAATTTTTCAGTTAGTTCTTTTTTGGCATTTTCTATTTTTTCTGTAATCAGGGCAGAAACTTCATCCATTTTGCCCGGACCACTCATTCCAAACACAACTCAATAAATCAGGTTACCTTGAGAACAAAGAAAAATGGCGAAACAAAATTCAAAAAGAAGAAAAGAAGAGAAAAAAACACCTATCAACTGTTTAAAGAAAGGTGGAAAATGAGGATGGGGCCCTTAACCCCTACCTCAAACTAATAAACTGAAAATATGTCCGCGCTCTCGTCTAATCAATCGTCTTCTCTGCGCCACTCTCAGACGTCCGCACGCGACGGCCGCCAAGAGCAGTGCTGCCAGATTTGGAGGATTTCCGCAAATCTGGAGGATTTTGAACTCTATTTGCGGACAAATTTCGCTTTTGGAGGATTTTTGATTCTGGAGGAAAATCTGGAGGATTTGTCGTCCGATTATTATATTCAATTTCAAGGAAAAATATAACACATTCAAGACTAAAAAGGCATTTTCCTGCCCAGCGTCACCCTATCCGTTAGGATATATCACATCCTTTATCACCGTGAGACTGCAGAATGTCTCAGTCTGTAGCTATATTTACGAGGGTACAAAACTACTGGCGGATCTAAGGGGGACATTTGGGGCAAATGCCCCCGGCCCCCCTGCAGCGCCCGAAATCGACTTTCGTTTTTTAAGATAAAACGAAAACTCAGCAACTGTTAAAAGAAAAAGTATTTTTTTAACTGCACAGCAGTGCGAAAGGATTCGAAATCCGATGAGTTTTTAGAATTTGGTGAAACTTTTTTGGGGGTATAGCCCCCCGCAGCGTCCAAGACCGCCTTTCTATATCTACCAATAGGATTTGGAGGAATCTGGAGGATTTTTGTAACTGATATGGAGGATTACAGCCTTCCCCATCTGGCAGCACTGGCCAAGAGTGAACTGAAGAGTGAACTTATAGTTATCATCACGGTCTCGTGATCTCTAGTAGGTAGGTATAGGCTTCCAGAAACGTGATAGTTGTTAATTTATCAACTATAGTCCGTTTTTCTTATCTTTAGACTTCACTCCAAGATGTGCAGATAACTTAGCACGTGACGTCACACAATTTGATAATAAAAATCAAGCGTCACGCTCATTGCCACTGGCTCTAAAAGCGAACACACCATATGTCTGCTGTGTATCAAGGAAATCTGAGACTTTTATATATCTTTTGAAATTTATATCCATTCGTATACAATAATATGCAATGCTCTCAAAACTTCGGCAAGGAAAACCGATCGGTGCACAAGCGAGACAAGTGGTTTATAATGTTTACCAATATTTTATTCGAAAGAAAGATGAATACCTCAAGCAAGGTGATGAGAGTGCAGCGGCTAGCATTAACGTAGCGAAGGAGACCAGCTCTGCTACTGGAGTGTCGATTGCCTCTGTTAATGCATTCAAGAGTGGAATAGAGACACATGGATGCCAGTCTCCAGCCCGCCAGCGCCCTAACAGGGGGCCACGCGAGTACTTCGACGAGTTTGACCAGTGCGCGTTCAGAAGAATGGTGCATGCCATGTACCTGGAAGGGAAAAAGGTCACTTTGGACACCATTAGAGCGGCAGTTCAGGACAAGTTCGAGCAGACTATCTCGCGCTCAACCATACGAAAGCAGCTGTTCCAAATAGGATTCAAGTTCCGACAAGTGAACAACCGAAAGCTGCTGGTTGAAAAACCTCAGGTGGTGGCAGCCCGGAACGCGTTCCTGAGACGCATTCGGAAGATTAGAAGCTCCGACCCAGAGCGCACTATAGTGTACTTGGACGAGACCTGGTATAACCAGTTTGATATGCGAACGGTCGCGTGGTTGGACAGTGACGACGTGGCCGGCCATAAGCCAGTGACAGGGAAGGGCAAGCGCCTAATCATAGTCGATGCTGGCTCGGACAGCGGCTTCACCCCAGGAGCATTCATGTGTATGAGGACGGACGGCAAGTCTGCCGACTATCACACGTCTATGAACGCGAGCTGTTTCGAGGACTGGTTTCGACTCCAACTTCTGCCGAACCTGCCAGCGAATAGCGTGATCATTATGGATAACGCCTCGTATCATTCAAGATGTGCTAACAAGGCACCTACAGCTAGCTGGAGGAAGGAAGCGATCCAAGAATGGCTGCGGGTACATGATGTCAATCCTGATCCGGACTTGCGGAAGGTCGAGCTTCTTGAGCTGGTTCGCCCTCTGAAACAGACACGCGAGTATGTGTTGGACAAGGTGGCACAGGAGGCCGGTCATGAAGTACTGAGGTTGCCCCCATATCATTGCGACCTCAATCCGATTGAAATGGTTTGGGCAAACATGAAGACGCACGTCCGCCAGTTCAACAACACTGGGCATCTGAATGACGTGGAAAGGCTGCTGCTGGATAGCCGAGACGCCGCGCCACCGGACTTGTGGCGAAACTGCTGCCGCCACGTGCGAGAACTGGAAGAGGTGTACTGGCGAGCAGATGGTATGATGGAGGACATCGAGCCAGTGATCGTGTCACTTCAGGATTCGAGCAGTGACGACAGTGACAGTGAAAGTGATTGAGGGCGCATGGGACCTACGATGGCTTCGGTGAACCAAACATACCCAATATACGAGTACGACTCCTGTGTTTCCTGTCTTTTGTAATTTGTATTACGAGTTACTGGTGGTAGATTTGTAGACACTAGCGGGTAATACGAGCAAAACATGTCATCACATTGAAATAGTATGTATATTTGTTAATTTCGATCAATGCTGCATTCATCGCTAAACACACGCTCATATAGCCAACTCGTGTTGGTAGCCTGCGCCGCTGAACACGCATGTCCTGCGGGTTGCCTACCTCCACAGGCATAATTCATCTCCGCCTCTCGTCACGCAGTCTAACCCGTCCACATGATACTTCGTGAGGATTACAACGTCACAGTCAATACTATCGAAAACGCGTTCACTCGAATGTCTGCGATAGCGAACCACAAACCAAGTGCTTCACGACAGTCGCCAGAACTTGTTACGAGCCACACGCCGAGCTCCTTCAAGAATTTCCTTGCATTGGGTCCGCACTCGCAGTCGCACGCACCTGCGGTTTCAAAAAACTTCGGCTGGAACCAAGCCCTATAGGTCTTGAACTAAAGTCACTGATGATGACTTGTGTCCATTTGCAGAATAGTTCATTTCCAAGTGATATTCGCTTTTATAGGTACCCTTTAATTCATCGGATCGATAGTTCGGTTAGCATACCAAACTTTATCCAACTTAATTTTTGTAGCAGGTAGGTATAAGTACCTACCTATTTATGTAATACACATTTGTGAGACTACAAATCTGCACTTGCCGCACCCAAGAGCGCCACTCTCCAGGCTTCAAGGCAATATTTTCTGTTTCCGAAGGGCTTGATTTTTTCTAAGCCATGCTTTGTCTCGTGCATATCTTGCGAAACATCTTGGAGTGAAGTCTAAAGATAAGAAAAACGGACTATAACCCTTTATACGTACTATGTAGCATAAAGGTCAGATTGCACGGTTTTTACTTTTTAGAATTATTGACTATTGTGTCGCAAATATGCAGCATCAGTACCTATTCGCTGAAAATTTTCTGATCATTTGATTATGTGCGGCTCACCGCAAAGTAGCTGCCAACTCTCTTCTCTGTGGGGGCGTTTTCTCGCCTTGGTTTTGTTCATGCTCTGTGGGCGCGCGACCGAGGTGAAAGTTCACCCGAGAGGAACCGGCACGAACCGACTCGGTCGCAGGTCGTGATCTGTTCGACACTTTTTCTTCTGTTGCTGCTCCTCATCACGCGCTGCCGTGCCGCACCGGCAGATTGCGGTGGGCGCGTTTCGGCTGCGCGGTGCGTCTGGTCGCCGCTCCAGTGAAATTGAGCACGGGGAAACGTTCATTGCGCCGGAGTGGGCCGTGTTTCCTCGTCCGGACCCTCATGTCAGCTCCGTGACCTGAGCAGTGGGACATTGGCTCACCCGTGGCCCCGCAGCCATTATACCGTGGTGATATTTTCCGGCCGCTCCAGCCCGGACGGACGAAGCGAGCGAGTTCAGCACATGTCACGATCGCAGTACACTTCTCACGGTGGTCAGAGGTCAGGTCATCAACTGCGACCTGCTGTCTCAGTGCTGTGACCTGAGAGGAAAGGTTGCGGAATAGACAGTTTGCTCGGCAGACAGCGCTGGGGCATTCTTCCCTGCTATGGCGATATTTGGTGTAGAGAACAAGCTGGAGAGAGAAGAGAGAGAGAGAGAGAGAGAGAGAGAGAGAGAGAGAGAGAGAGAGAGAGAGAGAGAGAGAGAGAGAGAGAGAGAGAGAGAGAGGAAGGAGGGGCAAGGAGAAAGGGAAATAATGCTCTTTGTTTTGGGAGGACCAATAACTACTGAATACAAATCATCGTAAACTTCAACCAACAACTGGCGAGCAAGCTAAAAGTTGGCAATCAAAACCTTGATGTTACGAGCATAAATCTTACCTGAGCAGCACATTGGGTAAGTATTTCATGACAGCTATGCAATTCACAACATTACATGCTACACAACATCACATCATCATCACAACAAATCCAAACATCATCACCAATCGTCAAGCCTTTGATCACTGTCCAGCTGACCCCACCGCTGACCCCTGGAGCACGCGCAGCCCCGCGGCGCTCGGCAAGAGGTGTCTCATTGCGCGCGGCGCCTTTGTGTGACCATATAAGGAGCGCCAGCCGCCTCGCAGGGGTGGTCGACTGCAGATCGATTTTTATCAGCTGGGTGGCGGTGGGGAGGCGGGTGAGCCGTCTGCTGAGTACTGGGGAGAGGGAAGTCGCTCTGTGCCACAAAACAAAGGGACTTTGGGTCGCGCAAGCCGGTGAAACAAAGGGTTTGGAAAAGTAGCCTAAAGGCTGAGCTACAATAAGCGTGACCGTCCAGGAAATTACGTGCGTGATCTGCAGATCCGTGATTGCGAGACTTCCTTGACATCGGTTTCTGCGATTTTCCAGAATTTCCATGAATTATTGTATTCTGACGTAATAATAACAACTTATAAATGGTTGCGCAACAAACGCTTAAGTTTGCTATCTTCTATACTATTTCATCAATAATTATTATGTTTTGTTAATAAAACATCAAAAACACATGAAAATTTAAGAAATAATTATTTATTACGTCACTTGGATTCATACGGTGCGCCACCAAGTGCGCCAACAACTGTCTCATATCACGCAATCTCGCAGATTCTGCAAAAAAGTTAGTAGCTTTGGACTTTATATCGGTACGGAACATCCTGACCGTCCTGACTATCCGGCATTTCCTGGACTGAACGTCCGGGATTTCCTTGACTGAATCTGCGTGACCCCAGTGTAGCCGACCCTGTGTATTTCCTATCAGCTGAACTTGACCTGCGTACCGATTTTCTGCAAAACCCGCAAACTCGCAAGTCGCAGATCACGGACGTAGGATCCCGCATAGTGTAGCTAGACCTTAATGAAGTGCAAGCCGGATTGTTCGAAAATTGAAGCATCTCCGGGTTTTATAAGACGCAAATTTTTATGAATTTGATGGTTTGCAAAATCTTGTTGTTTTGTCTTTTAAAGATATTTCTATGTAAAAAAAGAGGCTAATAATGTTCAAACTCCTTACGAAGGGAGTAAGGAGGCTATTCAATGAGACTAGCCGCGGAGTGCTTGAATTTCTCAACCGACAATCAATTAGTACGTCTCCGTTAATCTGCTGAGTCAACATATTGCATATTTACCGCTCCCTCTGTTAGGCAACATGCCATCATCTCCCGTCCCATGAACCTTATGAAACGGTTCAGAGTCGTGTGCCCGGCCCAGTGAAGAGTAGCTCATTTCGCATCTAAGCCTGCATTACGTTCAGACTTGTCATTTCCCTCCCACATTTATCCCGCATTTCCACACGCTGCATTGCCAACCTTACGGAACGAGTATTGGACTGTCAATCTTTCTAAAATGAATCAACACATTTTCAGCCATAACTCACCGTGTAACGTAAACAGAGTGACGCAATGTCTCAGTGGCATCTTCCAACAGCTCAATTACCTTGGGACTTGGGAGTCACAAAACAGCAGGCGCTCCGCCGGCCAGCTGGCGCGGCCTCTGGTCTGAGGCCTGTTACGTCACACGAGGCTCTGTTACAACTGTGGAGAGATGGCATACAGCGCGGCGCGGCGCCACAGCTGATAGCTTCGAGTTCGGCCGCTCCGTGACCGGCTCGTGCAACTGCACAATAGCGGACCGACTGCCCGCCGAGGGGAGCAGGGAGGGAAAGGGTGTTGCAGCGAGTGCGTACCTACTGTGGCTAAGAAAAGACAAGGCTGTATCTCGATTGAATGATAAAGCGTTGGAGTGGATAATAGGGTAAAATAACCATATCAGTCATACCAAGAAACTTTAGGGCAGGCGCTTATTGAGATCTGACTTTTGCACTGGCTTTTGGACATGTATCAATGATCCTAATCTGGAAACATTCAGCTATTGGCCAACGCACGTCAGAATGGAGACTTCTCATGAAAAAGTTCATTCAGCCCTAACGAGCGCCTGTGTCCTCTGAACACAGGCAGATCAGCCTGAAGCATACCATCACTTCTGATCTCTTTCTTCATCCATTCATGGATTGCAAAACCCCGTCGTATTCGCCTCCATACACAGCTCACTGTGTTGTGACGCTTCTTGGACGGGTGGTGACTGGTGACCACAACCATCTGTCACACGGGACAATGGACAGCCGTGTACCGCCATTGGCGACCACCTGTCGCCAATGGGCACTGCGGGAGCGGCGCCGAACCGCCCCCGGCCGCGGTCACGGCCAAAAGCTGTCACGTGTTGTGCCTTCACAACCAACAACACAAGGTCTGTGACTATAATTGCCTATTTGTACACTGTCACGTTTACCAATGAACAACAAACAGCAAGTACAGCCATCATTTTATTGGTGTAACAATAGTTATTGCGATAAAAGCCCGTCTTACAAGAAACAGTGACACCGGCACATGATAAACCGATTTAACCTGTGGTACTCTTGTCTCATTTCAGATTGGAGAGATGCAGTTTTTCTCCGAGCTGTCGCGGATGCATGGCTACCATAAGCGCGGTAAGCATGATACCCTCCCTGCCTTATGCGTTGGTACTTCGTTGCCAAATGCCATCGAAATTTTTATGCGAGTGCAATTATCATATGGGGTCGGTAAAATGTTTCAGTTTTCACTCAGGACCCGTGGATTTGTTTCGTTTGCCGCATGATACTGAAGGTCGAGGGCGGAAAAGGCAACAAAGCCAGAGGATCTGAATGTAACTTTACGGCTGAAGGTTTTATGCTTTTGATTTGAAAGCATAAAATGAATGAAAAGGCTGGCCTGGCGAGAGCTACGATGGGCGACCATGCCGTCGTGTTACGTCATCTCTGGTGGCCGTTTGTCACTCCAATGAGCAGATTTGGCTTATACCACGGACGATTAGCCTCGACTAGCCGGTCCGTAAGGCGGCTTTATGTCTGCCAATGCGACCTTTTATAGGAACGGAACAGGCTGCTCTCGGTTCGGTCCGTCTGCTCCATGGATTTTTACAGGCTGATGATCGGACGAGGAGTGTCAGTGTCATACGGCCTTTATAACGGCACAGCGTCGCAGATGGCGAATGAATTTCTATGAGTTGGGGAGTTTCACTGAGACCCGGCAGACTTTAGGTCAAGGCTGAGCGGTGTTGCACACTGCACTGGTCCAAATAAATGCTTTTTGTTATGCTGTAGCCGATTGTCGATATAAATAGAATGAAGGATAAGGTGTAATTGACCTTAAACTCTTTCTTGACATATTAGACGGAAGTGAATATTTTTTCAACCTCTTGGCAGTATTCCATTCAACAAACAATTATCATACAAAACCAAAAATAAGCATGCGGGATATAAAAATGGATACACACAACCGAATACACTACGACGACCTCAAGCGGAGCACGGTAACAGATGCACACAGAAACAGCTGACACATCGCTGGAATAAAGGAGAACGTTCGAACTTCGAGTGATTTTCCTGGTGATATAGATCACCAACACTCGCCTGTCAAACTAATGACATTTTGAGAGCGTCTGTCACCTGAAATGTCTCTGTGACACAGTCACGAGCCATTCGTGCATGGTCGAGCGGCTCTCGGTCTCTCGTAACAGCTCTGACCGCCGCTATCCTCTGTTTGGGGACACCCCGTGGCCTTTCTGATCAGATCGTGATCTTTTTGACCGCCGATCTCCTGGCGCGGAACTACCGGGAGGTCGGCGGAACTTACCTACTGGTCCAGTTTCTGTATCGCGGACACTTGAACAATGGCTCATGGTCACCGCGGAATGACCTGACGAAATGGGCTGTTGGCAAGTGGTCTGCTCTAGATTGGTCCAGATTGGTGCTTCTTGATGCAGCTATTCGACATTTTGGGCCAATGCACACAAGTCAGCAGACGCTCTCTGACTCCTCTCTCTCTCTCTCTCTCTCTCTCTCTCTCTCTCTCTCTCTCTCTCTCTCTCTCTCTCTCTCTCTCTCTATCTCTCTCCCTCTCTCTCTCCCTCTCTTTCTCTATCTCTTTCTCGTTCTCTCTCCCTCTCTGCTCTGGAGGACGGAGGTAGATCATTGGTTGGCTATATCAAAGAACAGGGAGGGGGGGGGGGGGAGAAGGATCGTCTGTCGCCACAGTCTAAGCTTAGACGCCTGTTGGCTGTGGATCGTCTGTCGCCGGCGGCAGTGATCCGCAACCCGCCATCCGGTTACCCTCTGCAGGCTAAACCACACCCCCGCCGGCCGGTCGCTGCTGATGACCGCCGTTAGAACTGCCCGAGGCGACAGCTGCAGGATTCCGAGAGTTCAGCCCGCGCCCCGTCTTCACTGATGGTTCCAACTGAGCATCACAGCAGGGGAGAGGGGAGAGGGAGCGCGTTTTGACTCAGCCATCTGGAGAAGAGGGAGGCCTTCGTTGCCTGGTAGGGGACAAGGAGCTGGAGGGCGGCATTTTGGCTCCTCATGTAAATAAATAATAAAATCATGGAAATTACGTTTGATATTTAACCCTCGCCGGCCGAGGGGGGGGGCGGGTGCCGCCCCCCCCCCCATAGGGTTTTTTTCGCGATAGCTCCGTACACGCTGGCGATAGAAAGCTGAAACTTGGCATACCTGACCTTTGATCCAAGCCGGATCTTTTGACACCAACCGCATTTTTGGGTCAGGTCAGGTCACTGACCTATGACATCATAAGTGAACCTCTGCACGGTCTTCAGATGTCGCAACTTCGCAACGCCCTCACTGCCAGAGGAGATGTCACAGGGAAATGAAACTTGCAGGATCTAGTATCCATTATGAGTCCCACAACTTGTATATCTCGGATTTTTCCTAAAGGTCATATGAGGTCAGGTCATTTTCGTGACCTCACCATTATAAGTCAATGGGGAAAAATGAAAACTGCTATTCTGGCGCCGGGAACGATCTCCAACTATCTCAAGCACACAGAATCGTGATTTGATGCACTCCTTGCAAGGTTAGATGCGTCACTTTTGCAATGTTGACCTTGCGTGACGTCATTTATGACGTCATCAAGGTCATATTAGTTTTTCGTCAATAACTCTTGATCAGATTGAGCTAGCGAGTCGGGAAAGCCACCAATGGACTCAGGAAGGCCTGCCGAATCGAATGATATGCGACATGACCTCTTTCGACCAACTTCGTGACCTGGGGGTGCTGACCTGACCTTGACCTGAGGTCAACACCCCAAGTTGACCTGACCCGGACAAAAAGTATATTATTCGACGCGCCTGAGCGAGGCGAACACGATGCTGCCAAAATCGGCGCTCTGTGGCCGTTTTTTGCGAAGTTATTCACCAAAAACTGAACTGTACCTTGGGGCACTTGACCTGACCTCAGAGGTCACCGGTTGACCTAGGACCTTAAAATCGGGTACCAATCTCTGCGTCTCGTAACGGCGCACACGCTCGTTTTTTCCGCGACGCGCTAGCTCCACCAGGGGCGAAACGGCGAGGGGGGGGGGTCGTACCCGCCCCCCCCCCTCGGCCGGCGCGTATGTAGAAAACCAATAGGTCCGGCGGCGAGGGTTAAATTCATCAACAATGCTAATGCAAGGTTTAAGTGATAACTTTCACCATGCATATCAAATTCACTGCATATCAGTGAATTTTGTAGATGAATATTGTTTAGCGAATTGGCTGCTGAAAGCTTCATCATGCAGAGATGTTACCGGGTAAACATATGTCGAATGCGATTACATAATGATTGAATGAATGCCACAACTTTGTCTAATGCGGGTGCAGATACCGATCTACGGCAGCCGGTACGGTACGAAAACGGCAGCCGGTAAGCCCCCCCCCCCCCCCATACTGCAGGCGCCGTCAGCTGCGGGCCCGCCGTCACGTCGCTCAGCAGGTCGTCACAGCGCTCTGATCACGTGACACTATGTCTACCTGGCGTGACGCGGCGTGACGTAATGTCAGCGTTACAAAACTGGCGCACTGTCGGGCCCCGGAGGGCCCGGAGAGGAAGGTCACATGGAGAGACCAGCAGAGTAGACTCGCCCGCCCGCCCGCCCGTCGAACGCTATAGATGCGACAGGCGACCCAATACGAGACAATACAGTGAATACAGCCTGAAAGGAGGGCCAATCAAACTGTCCGACAATGCAAAAAGCGTGCTGCATCTACCCGTCCGCCCGCCCTAATGGTTCGGTTTACGTTGCCACACAACTGGCAGGCTGCGCTATCTAGCGTGATCAAATTGGACTGCTGTGTTTTTGGAGCCTCTGTTGATGTTTTGCGCAGAGTCGGCGAGTGAAAGGCGCCGTGGTGGCTGTCTGGTACACAGTGTTACGTGCTCTCAGTTCCGCGTTGTCCGTGATATCACTTTCCATTCGGTTCCAGGTGGTTCCATAAACTCTTTTGTTTTGCTCAAAGTCACTGCACTTGTCTTATCTGTCAAGGCGCGATGCAACAGAGACAGGGCTTCAACCTGAACTTTGGTCACTGCCGAAGACTATCCTGCACCCATCTGACTTATTCTGTCCTCTATAGCGCCTAGGGCAATCACTCACCTAAGGAAAAGGCAGTATACGAGATTCGTGCGGAAGGCGTATGCTCGTATAGGTATAGGCTAGCCCGGCAGGCGGAGTCACCTGTGACCTGAGCGCGTGTTTTCTTTGCCCCTTTCCCCCGGCCCTGTATTACCCTCCCTGCTCTCGCTATCTGCCCCGGCGTCTCCGTCGGTCCCCGGCCAGTGCAAGTGGTCCAGCATGCCAGTCCTGTAAATAGGAGTATACTTCGGTTCCCGTGCTGAATTTTGCTGGTCACCTGGTTTGCGGGTCCACGGGCTTGAGCGGGACCTCTGTGTTGCTTCCAGGCTGGAGCAGGCCCTCTGTTTTGCTTCTGGATTAGAGCGGGCCCTCTGTGCTGCTCCCAGGTTGGGTCGAGCCCTCTGTGCTGCTCCCGTACTGCGTCGAGCCCTCTGTGTTGCTCCCGTACTGGTTCGAGCCCTTTGTGTTGCTCCCGTACTGGTTCGAGCGCTCTGTGCTGCTCCCGAGCTGGAGCGGACCCTCTGAGTGGATGAGTGGATCCTCTGAGTGGATTCCGGGTCGGAGCGGGCCCCTGTATTACCGGTCCGGGCGGCTGACCTCGCGAGAAGCGGCGGCGGCGGCGGTGGCGGCGGCGGTTGGCCGGGTCGCTGACGACTGTCGGAAGGCTTCACCAGTCAGTCTGCGGCGCGACGCACGCCGGGTGAGAGGGCTGTGAGCGGTGAGCGGTGGCGAGACGGTGACGGAGACGGAGGCGCAGACGGATCGTAGGAACGTAGATATGGAGAGCGTCGTGGCACAGCTGCGTGAGTAAAATGGACTGGAAATAGCAGCTTACACCTAATTTGACCAGATATGCACCAAACCTCTTTTACAATAGATGTCTTCGTAATATGAATTCATTTCAGTGTTTCAATCGAAAGTAGGATATCTGCTAATTTGAGAAAAAATGAGGGATATGGTATGAGCATCTGTGCAGCCCAAACTGATAACTTTTAAGCAATGTCCCAAAATTTGTCGATTTGGGTGGGAAACGACATCCAAATGAAATTCATTTTCCACTCTCACCACCATTTTTTCAGAACAATTTTCCACTCCCAAGTCCCAACCAAGAAAACCTAGATTTTTTACCTATAAAAAGACAGTTGTGTGGATGCCCAGTTAGCATCAAACATTCTACACCCTAGAATAAAATGCATGCTTTTTGTCATTTCTCACTCCTTTTGGATCTAATCGAATCAGCAGTTTTCCACTCTCTCCCTCTTTTTGGTGGGTAAATTTCCCCTCTGACACCCAAGACAAAACTCAATTTTGGGACACTGCTTTTAAGAAGTACAGTGCACACTGAACCTAATTTGACCAAATCTGCACCTAATCTGCACCAAATGTGTACCAGATGGCCGTCATGAAAACGGCTATTATAGATGACTGTTGTGTGGAAGAGCTCCCTGAAGGGCTCGAATGGAATGTGCCCTGTATTTGTTAGGTTTCCCTGTGACTTTTGCTGCAGGGTTTCATTGTACTTTGCTGCGTTGCGAAATGCACAAGTAAGTGTACGACCCATGGAAAACAAGTGGAAAGTCAGGAACGGAGCATACGTGTCTCGGACAGAAATGCCATCTAGTCTGTCAATCTTCTTGATAGCTGTTGGTTTGAGAAGTTCGATATGATTTTTATCGTTGCTATTCTCCGTCAGAGCGCTTACGTTTTCATTGCTTGACATAATTATATTTTACTCATTTGTTGCTATTAGGTTTTATTTCTAGAACTTAAAAGCTAGGAATAGACACTTTTCATTTTCAAGCGAGTTGTTTGAATTAAATCATTTCATTCTACTTTCAACACACACAAAAATACAAGTGGCAAAGATATCAGCTGATTTTCCACTCGGAGCTATGCAAATGGAGGAATTTCCTATATCTCATTTGGGTAGTGTGAATTACGAATAACGGTATAACGAATGTATTTACGGCTATGATGTTGTTCTCTCCAAATCGAACGTTTTTTTTAATTTTTTTATGGAAACACTAATGTTTTTATTTAGCAATTGACCTCTATGAAATGATTTTATTATATTTTCATTGGACAATTTGGTTTCTATCTTTCAACAGGTAAATGCTTATTGGCTATTTTGTTCGGCCATAACAGTGATAGTCATTGATATGGTCTCTAGAGCCCTCCAGTTCCTGTCCCTACCTATTGTTGTAGGGGAGAGTGGGGTGGGTTGTATCAGTTTTTACTCCGAGACCCATAACCTCGTAACTATCCGTGATAAACTCATTATTTCCATACTATCCCCTTCCTTGATTCTTCTGCTTTTTTGTGCAAAGTAACTTTTCCGCTACCTCTACCAGTTTTTCTTCTACGGTCTCCCGAATAGAACAATGTTTTTGATACAACTTGCCCCATGGCTTGGGTGAGTTGTATCACATGGTGGGGTAATTTGTATCACTATTTCACGTTTCAGGGAGTGTGCTTGCTACTGGTTTTGAACATAACAACAACATTAAATGGGGTTAATACAATGTATAGGTATGCTCAAAGGCTTCACTTTATTAGACCAAACTTAGGTCAATGCAATCCGAACGAAACGTCAACAGACTAGGCGCAAAAGTGGCCCGTTAAGAGCAAAGAAGCCAACACATTGTGCCGAAATGGAACGAGCATTGACTAGCTACCTACAAACGCGAGCCAGGGCTTAGCTTTCGCGATCAAAAGCAACATACCCATACATACATACATACATACATGTTACAACATACCCCACCCGGCTCTGATACAACATGTACCTAGCCGCCATCTTGGAAAAAACATCCTCGTGCTAAAAAAACAGCGGACAGCTGGAGAAATCCGTTTTCACTCACGCAGCCTTAGAACCTACCCTCACCACCGCTACGGAGATCTTTCAAATTCGTGCACATCTAAATGCCCAGAACACACATTTTCTTGCAACTTATTTTTTTAGAATGACATTAAAAAAACATAAAATCGCCTCTCACCTCGAGACGCGTCCACTCAGCCACAAGACAGAACAGGGAAAGATGGCGCCCGGAAAACCTCGTCGGCTGGACGTGTCGCGAGCGCCATCCATTGGATAAGTTTGGCACAATTCGCCCTGATACAACTTGGACATGATACAACTCTCCCCGCTCTCCCCTATGTATTTACAACATTGGAGAGCGTGGGAATGGTCGGATACACTAGCAGAACACGCATGCGTTGTTGTTTCACGAGCATGGAGCGCTTGTTTTACCTTCAGGCAAGCCGTAAAACATGATTTTTTTAATTGATAACGCCATTGAAATCCAGCGACTTTGTCTGCTCAAAGGACAGCATCGAAACATTATTTACCCACACAACAGGAATTACGCGGTAGCTCTCTTTGAAGTAAGTTCTATAGAGTTTTAAAAATCATTGATGGTTTTGAAACAATGTGCTCTCATGGGTCATTCTGCCACTCATTGCTCTACTCTGTTCCCGAACGATAATGAAAGTGCACTCCATTCATGCAACACGTAACTGCCAGCCTACGAATCTAGAATCGCTTTCAAATGCATTTAAACTCAGTTCTACGTACGGCGCTGATAATGTATCATTGGCCATTGGGTAACGATTTCAGTGGTCTGCTTGACCTGCTACCGTCTCCTCACGACGCTCCTGAACTGAACAATGGAAGCAGCGCCGACCAGCTGACTGAGGTGCGCTCGAGGTATGGTCGTGCATTGGCACGCCGTATAACAAAGCCGGATAACAGATGGCTCCAAATGAACTGTTACCGACTGAGTCGCCACAGCCATCCTCGCGACGGACCAGTCTGCTCCATATTCAGAGCACACGCCATTTTACACATTGCTGTCTAAGTCATGACCTTATACGTAACAGCTGATCAGCTGATACTGCATAATGCTGACAGCAGTGCACATACGAGGAAATGCATGCAAGGGTGCGCGTGATGAATGTCTGGTATGGTACCGCTGCCGATATGCTGATAGCTCAAGAACCTGAGCGTCAGGTGGATAGCCAGGTTGAACGAGTCTAAAAAGGCGCACCGCCCTCGATTTGAGCTAGTAATATCGCGCCGCCATCATGGGTAACAACTAACGCTCTGCCGGTGCCCGCCCTAACGGGTCACACTGAACATGCGCACCCGATGAAAAGTTAGCTTTGTTCTGAGGTTCAGTACGAGGTCCAGCATTGATATTCGCTGCCCGGGCTCCGCATGGATGTGCACTGTGCAGCCGGTCTGCAACAAGACTTGTGTGCGACTCAAGTCTGGACGCAAACCGACGCATACAATGGACGAGAAACAATGCAGCATCAGCATTCGGTAATAATTCACGATCGTTCAGAGCCTGCTGCAGCAGGCTGCTGCAGGCATGCCCTGAAGCAGGCATGCTCTGCTGGCCGCCTTGGAAAGCCCTGGAAGTGGCTACAGGCTCCTGTCTCTTCTCAGGGTATATAGGGCCTTGCCTCTCAGCGTTGACGGCTGCAACAAGGTGTGGCCGCCCCTCCTCGCCTGGTGACGTCACTGGCGCCCGACGCCGCGGGGTACAACCGACCCGAGGGGTGTGACGTCATCCAATCGATGGGACCGGTGGTCGTTCCCCTGCTGCGGGACGGGCCGCCTCCGCTGCAACTGGCGTTCAATGTGTTATCCACCCCGCTTCCGGCTGCTCCCTGCGCCGGCTCGCCGCGCGGCCGCCTCGGTTTGCATTTGGTGTGAAGCGTGCATTCGACGACGGCGGAAGGTACAGTGCAACAGGGCTACGTCTGACACTCCCTCCAGAACCAGCGTGGCGTGTGAGTCGCACGGCTGAAGGCCTGAGTCAGAGTCGGAGTCGGAGTCAGGCGTCGGTCGGCGACACTTTGCAGCCAAGTTCCCCGAAGACGCTGCTGTCGGCGGCGGCGGGTCGCCGGGTGCCGTTCCCCCCTACCCCGGACGGAGGGTGGTGCGTGCGCTGCCGACGACGCGGTCGACGCCTCCTGAGTCGACCAGTTACCGCCTGGGGAGACATGGAGGAGGAGGGTCACACATCGCCGGTAGCGACTCCAGAGGACATGCCGGAGGGAGTGGAGGAGGACGGGGCGCCGCTCTCAATGGAGGACAGGCGAGGACTGCTGCAAGGGGTCCTCAGTCGGAGGACTGACGCTGAGGACGGGAAGACTGAAGACGGCAGTGATGGGGACGCACCTGAGAGCGGTGAGTTGGCGGTCTTGCAGTCCAGTCGCGCTAGTTTCCAGCGCCAGACCCTGTCGCTGCAATCCGGTCGATATCGGTGACGTACAAACGGCCGTGTCCGTATTCGGTCATGCAGAACCGGACCGGTTAGCGAAATCATGTATTATGATGCGCATGAAAAATGAGTGTGCACTTGTCCTGCATGTGGTTGCGCCTTCTTCAAGGTCAGTATCGCTTCTGAAGTGCTAAATGTTGTATGAGGCATATTTTTACCTCGCTTCAACAAGACGGCGCACAAAGCACTATCCCCTGTATACCTGCTCAAGACTGCTTCATGTTTTATGACATTGGAGGGGAAAAGGGATAAGTCAGTGTACGGTTAAAGACATTTGTCGTTATGTAGGTACATTGATAAGTAATTTTGTTTTTAACCATGTGAAGAACGAACCTCAAATATTGTTTGCTGGCCATAACAAAAAAGTTTGGATGACGGACTATTTTTGACACATTAATTGAAAAATTGAGAGCATGCTGCTTCACTACCGATCGTTGACACTCCAGCATTCACCTCATTTTTGATATACGTTCCTTCTCCTCCCTCCCAGTAACTACAGCGGTCCCGCTCACCAGCAATTAAACCCTCATATATCGATCAGTGAGGCTGTGAATCAGGGCTCGTTACGCTACTCACTGGGTGTGGTGTAACCGGCACGGTTGGTCCACTGTACCGACCAGATGGTAGTCTCCGGTCCGCGGTCCCGGTACGCACTGAGTGGTCCGATCGTCACCCTGTGGCTCCTCGGACCACCTCACAGCCGTCATATGGCGATAATCAGTCTCTGATAACGACAGTGAGAATGCTGCGTGTGGTGACTCAATGGTAGATCATCCGTCTTGCAGAGAGAAGGTCGCTCCGCTACCGACCGGTGCCAGTCGACGTAACCTGCTCAGTCATGTGACCCGATGGTGCTCTCAGCTCTTATGGCATGTGTTACGAGACAGAGTTTATAATGACTGTGAATGGATTCTAACCTGCTTAATGCCGACTTTCGGTTCGTTGATTTCAAAGCATAGGGCATTGCTGCAGCCGCGATTTATGTCTGCAAGCCCGTTATTCCGTACCAGGTCACGCGTGTAAAAAGCGAACATGTTTATTTGAACTAAATTGTTAGAAAGCAATGGAGAATCTTGCTGTAAGTACATACAACATCTTTGATGACAACTAGTTTCTCTCCTGTTGATTTTCTTTTTAAACGCTTCGGCCGCAGCAGCTATAAAGGCTCCCGGCGCATTGTGTCATCCAAGTCCAGATCTGAATTGTTCGTGATGGGTTTTGAAACGACCATGTTCTTCCGTCGTTGGATCCTATGTTTGAGTTGATGATCTTTGGACGTCGGTTGGCTGAGTGATGGAGAGGAAGCGCCTTTATTCTAGTCCGAGTCCAGCCATAACAGTGGAATGGACCTCCAACCTTCTCATGCCTACGGGATCTGCTTGTCCTGAAAGTGAAGGCCTTTTGATACCAGTCTCAAGTCTGTCCAATTGCATTTACAATACAGCGTCTGGTTTTCCTCATATGCAGCAATATGTTTGGTGCTAAGCTGCCCTTATTGAATATTTTTATTGATAAGTTGCTTTATTTCATTTCGTCCTTTTCTTAGAAAAAGATAAAAACACATTAGCAGTTTTCACAACGGATGATATGGTGAATGCACCAAACTGGACTATTCTAAACCAAATATGACCAAATGTGTGCCAGATAACCGACCCGTCGTGAAAACGGCTATTGCTACCATTTTTGGGCACGCTGCTTGGGGTGTAGGGAAATTTTCTGTGCATGAAATAGTTTGCCAAGGACTTAAATTGGTTGTCATAGTTCAATGGTAGAAGGACGTGGGGCTTGGTGCCATATAAATATTTGTGAACGCAATCGAGGCCCGAGTGAACGCAATCGAGGCGCACTATATTTTTGTTTGGCTGCTCACTGTTGAACACTGCTCATGACCCGCGTGACGTCAATTACTATGAAGATCTGCTTCCCCATCAGCGAAGCTGTTTTGCTAGCTGTAGGGTAACTGTGGGGAAAACGCACCCCTGGGTTAAACGCCTCCCCTAAAAAAATCGTATTTCTTATCGACGGATAGGTGTTTTATCCTGTCTTTTAGAACAGTCAGCTGCTTGTTTACGTAGGTCTCTAGTTTCCGGTTCTGCGTCTTGAGGAGCAGCGTGGGTAGGTGCTGATGTTGGTTTTGGGTGTGGTTTTTGTTGTTTTTACAGAAGATTCCTAATATTTTGATGCCCTCTTTATATCACAAAACTTGCTATTGTGCACATCACTCAAAACTGCGTTTTATTGTCATTCTGTTGAATGTATTATGCTGCGGCGTTAGTGGCGCGTTTTTTGTCAATATTTTGTTGACCGGAAATGGAGTGGATGGGGCAAGACGCCTACTCGATGCATGGGGCAAGACGCCCCCAGTTTTCTGAAAGGGGGGCGTTTTGCACGGTGGTGAGAGTGCAGGGTAGCGCCCTGTAAGTCGGGGCCGAAAAGGCCTCTCCCTGTCCTTTTTTGCTGATATATCCTAAACGACTGCAGATATCGTCACCAAACTTTCAGGACTCCTCCGGACATCCATTTTACACATTGCAACAAAATTTTATTCCAAAGGCTATGATAGGTTGACCACAAATGACGTCAGAATGACGTCAAGTTCTGCCATGTTCATCATTTTCTGTTGATGGATGGGGTGGGGGCGCTTTGCACATGGGTGTGGGCGTATTACCCAGGGTATGGGGCAAAACGCCCTTTTGTAAGGGTATGCGAAAACCTTTTTGGGGGTTAAATACCACACGCAGGTGTCTTTTCTTGGTCTCAAAGCGTAGTAAAAAGAATGAGCTACATGATGGTGCCCAAAGGTTTAAGTAATCTGTGTTGGGTTGAGTGTCAGGAGGTTTCGCGCTTAAGGGGGGCGTTTTTGACCTATTCACCCTACCTACGCTCAGGCCAGTTTCTTATGATAGGCTCCGGAGGAGCCTCAGCCTGCGAGCATACCGCTCCTATTTATGTCCTGAAACATATGATTCTGACCGCGCCCCACCCGGAATGTGATCCAAGCAATGTTTTGGACTCATGTCAAACAGTTTAGGTTCGCATCCAAGAACAATAGCTCACGCGTAGGACGATCCGTAAATGTTGATGATCGCCAGTAAATTGAAAACTGAGGTGAAAAACCCCATGCGTATCTTTACTTTACCTCATCTTTTATCTCAGAAATGTTTATATCAACGTAGCATGCGGTTTAGTGAATTCTAATCATCCTTTGGGATCATAAGCTCCAGGATAGCCTACTGAACACGTGATAAAACTGTTTATATACAACAGCTATTAAATCAATTCGTTTTTTCCCTTCCATTTCATCTATGCCCCCAATGTTCATTTCCATTTTAGTCTTTCCATCTGTAGTATCACACGTAGATATACAACATTCCAACAAATGTGATGCGCACACTGCCTTCGTACTATCCATTTACTCAGAGGAAGACTTATCAATCAATTAAGCTAGGCATGCAGTAGCGGTGGAACACCTTCAATTAAGGGCAGTAGTGGCGGAACACCTTCAATTAAGGGGGGGGGGGCACTGCCGACTTTTGGTCCCATTCTTTCCATGCAACGCCCATAGGGCTCATGTTAAAATGGCAAAATCAAGGGCGGCACGGTGCCCTCGCCGTTCCGCCGCCTATGTAGGTATGGGGTACCCGAACCTGAAACATGAAATCACTTTTTGCTTGTACACAATTAGTGCTCAACTGCAGAAAGGCATTTGGTTCCACGCGAGGAACGGAAGCTGCGTTCGTCTCTTAATTGCAAAACCATTAAACCTTCTTCGTTTCCCTCCTTATTCTCTTAGGACAACAGGAAGACGACTTCAATCGGCCTAAAATAAGATTATCTGACTATAATTTTATACGCCAAATCCTGGCGAATGTCGGCAGATCACCTTGAACAGTTAAGCCCACTGATCGACATTAATGTGAAAACGGCTGTGATTTAGCGCAGATTATCCACAGCCCTCGAATAGCTGACGTTGAGTACGCCGGTGGTGGTCGTGACTGGCAGATTGTCTCCCTCTCCCGTGCAGACCGCGGTATACGGCGGCCTTGCCGTCTCTCCAAGGTCGTCGGCCGGTAGCGGGTGGGGTGGGAAGGGAGGGAGGGGCTCCGGTCACCCGCACGCACAACTCGGCGCGCGGCCACGTCCCTGCGGGTGTCGACCTTGCCATTGATCGGCCCGGGCCGGTCGGGCTGCGGGCACCGGCCCCGCGCGGCCCACCCGGGCCGCTGACCGGCCGAGCAGCACAGGGTCAAGTTCAGCTCAAGGTCGCCGCGCCGAGCCAGCTCTCAGAGGAAAGAGAGGCCGAATAACCGAGAGCTGAGGCCAGTGAAAATCACTGAGGCGTTAAACGGGCACCACTTGGCCATAAATATAAAGCCATCACTGCTTGGGAGGACGTTGCGCTGCTCCAGCATCGTTATGTCCCTTTTTATCTGCCATCGCTGTTTTATGAAGAGCATCTTTTCCTAATGGAGCTTCTCTCTCTCTCTCTCTCTCTCTCTCTCTCTCCTCTCTCTCTCTCTCTCTCTCTCTCTCTCTCTCTCTCTCTCTCTCTCTCTCTCTCTCTCTCTCCTCCGGGTGTACCGCAGTGTTACCAGCGGCACTGCGCCTGCCTCTGCAGTTCTGGAGCTCCGGTGCTGCCGGCCGGTAATTTGGCTGTTTGGCAGCGTCCCAGCCGGGACGCAAATTTACAAACTGTATACACGTCTTCGGAGACCGAGCCGTGACGTCATGCCAATGGGCGGAGTGAAAGGCTGTAGCGGCGCTTGGCAGGTGACGTCAAGTGCATGGGCGGAGCTTAAGACTCGCGGATCGTGGAGCTTACCTACTCGATGAGAAATTGTAATGTTGTGTTGAATATTTACAACTAGCTAAAACCCCTGATCTTGTTTGGGAAAATAGTTCATCCGAAAGACCAACTTATACTTACGATAGCATAATTGGTAAACACAGTTGCCTGCAAAGTTTGAATGTCAATCAGAGCGATCGTCCACCAAGCGCCTGTGGCCAAGTGGCTATGATCCTCGCATATCACCTAGAGGGACCAAGTTCGATTCTCGGGGCGGCGAGTTTTTCTCATGAGCTCCGACGTCTAATTGAACGGTTTTACGTAAGCCTATAAGTAATATAAAGCAAACCTCTTATTGACGAACGCGGTTGGCGGCTCACACGCATGTTGCAGGTCAGAGTGGGTGGTATGAAACGACGCGTCTCGACCGTCTCCGTGTTGTTTGCTAGGTGTGCACGCTGTCAGTGCACGGGTTTTGTGCATTTCGCCGAAAATCATTCTGGATTCTAATGAAATCGGACGTCTAAATAGGCCGACTCGGCGGCGCTCTGAACGGCAGACGGCTTAAAAGATCAACTTGAAACTTATACGCCCGTCTAGCGGCATCGATTTTGGCGAGGCACTTTTCGGATCTTCGGCAATTTGGAGCATAGTTAGAGATCCGAAAAGTGCCTCGCCAAAATCGATGCCGCTAGACGGGCGTATAAGTTTCAAGTTGATCTTTTAAGCCGTCTGCCGTTCAGAGCGCCTCTGAGTCGGCCTATTTAGACGTCCGATTTCATTAGAATCCAGAATGATTTTCGGCGAAATGCACAAAACCCGTGCACTGACAGCGTGCACACCTAGCAAACAACACGGAGATGGTCGAGACGCGTCGTTTCATACCACCCACTCTGACCTGCAACATGCGTGTGAGCCGCCAACCGCGTTCGTCAATAAGAGGGGTTTGCTTTATATTACTTATAGGCTTACGTAAAACCGTTCAATTAGACGTCGGAGCTCATGAGAAAAACTCGCCGCCCCGAGAACCGAACTCGGCTCCTCTAGGTGATATGCGCGGATCATAGCCACTTGGCCACAGGCGCTTGGTGAACGAGCGGTCTGATTGACATTCAAATTTTGCAGGCAACTGTGTTTACCAATTATGCTATCGTAAGTATCCTCATCCATGATACTCGTCGCATCACATCAATCAAACAATCAAAATCAATCACGCTGCAACCATCTATACCAATACGGCCTTGGCAACGATTGTTTATAAACAAAATCGCGCGCTCGCCGCACTGCGCCGCCCGCCGCGCTGTGAAAACAGCTGGCTAACCAGCTTCGCTCCGCCCCTTCTCTGACGTCATGGCCGACGTCACGCCAGCGGCTGGTGCAATATGATTGGCGCTCCGAAGGCGTGTGTACAGTTTGTAAATGCGCAGCCGAGGTCGGTGGCCTCGTGCCGTCCCTGGCTGGAGTTGCAGATACGCTGCTTTGTTTTCGTTGCTGGGAGGCCGGGACACGATCAAATAGTGACACGAATTGGGGCAGAATGGAGGGAGGACAGGACGGGAGACAGTGCTGTCTCCTGGGCAAATAAGTCGTTCGTTATCAAGGGACGGGGAAAAAGCGGCCGAGGGTGATGAAAGATGTGCTGTAAAAAGTCAACGAGGACTAAAAGCCAAATAGCTGTGACATGAGAGGAGAAAAAAAAACACAGATAGACGCAGAGAAAAAGAAGAAGGAGCGGAGAAAGCAGAGTGAGGGAGAGAAAGAAAGAAAGAAAGAAAGAAAGAAAGAAATAGAAAGAGAGAGAGAGAGAGAGAGAGAGAGAGAGAGAGAGAGAGAGAGAAAGAGAAAGAAAGAAAGAAGAGAAAAAGAAGAGAATAGATAAATTTTAAAAGCTTGAACCGATTCCGAATCCTCTGTTTGTTGTAGTGGGACCAGGCACTGCGTCGTCTGCCGTATTTCTGGTGGAAAGGGCTGCAGTTGTAGGGGAAGCCGTATATTAGGACAGAAGCTCGGTCACAGCCAGTGACCTTTGGCTGCCCAGGACCAGAGAAGAAGCACGCAGTATGTGAGAAGCCTCGGTCAGTCCTTTATGAGATCTGCATAACAATGAGCGAGAGGGTATAAGCCGGGATTTTCCTTCGCCATCTGCTCAGCGACATCAGAGGATGACAAAGAAGTCACATGGATGATGAACTGACCCGGGCTCTGATTGCTGTAGTTATAAATATGACGTTGGAAAGCGGTTTTATTTCAAACGCTGTAAGAAGAATATAACGAAATCTGGCCTAGAAGACTTCAATTCATTTACAGTCGAGCTGCTTTGACCAATGTTATGCCGGCGGTCAGCACCAACCGGGAACAACACTGTCACTTACTGGTTGAACAATTAACGAACAAAATTCATAAAGAGATACCTATCTGTATATTTCGTCCATGGGTTGAAGTGTGAACATGATGCAAGGGATTTAGCTACATGCTTAGGATCTAGCTACATGTTCAAGTGAAAGCAACATAACTTTGTCTTACGTCTGTTTCCAACAGTTCTTGTGATGTAACGCAAGTGCAGAGAGCGGACGGCCCCTCGCTACCTCCGATCGATCCCAGGACCGGACATCGATTATTCATAAAGCTAAAATACCTTTTTCACGACGGATGTGACATGCTTCGTATTATTCGTCTTCCGTTCCGGCTAAAGGCCCCTGGCCAGCGCCCACTACAGCCCTCTTAACTATGTTTATTTCCGCCCTCGTATCCACAGAATCCAAGAAACACGTCCCACTCAAGGCCGGCGCAGCGCGACATGCCCAAATTTGGCTCGTATTGGGCGGCCGGCGCGCGTGACTGGCCATACCGATCCTCTCCAAGGAAGTATGTTCAGTGGTCTCAGATAGCCAGCTGGGGCGGAGTGACTGAGGAGACCGCTATCGCGGCCGCGGACAGTCCTCAGGCACGTGGGGCGGAATGGGACGCAATCGGTGGCGAGAGGGGACAGTGGGTGGTCGTCTGAGGACAGCGGAAGTGGACGGTCGGAGACGGACTGAGGAGTTACTTTGAGAAGTTGCTTTCCTTTTGAGAGATAGCGCTTCGTGGTGGTGGCGAAGGAACGCGACGGTGTTGAATAGGTCGGACATAGAGGAGCGAGGGTGTGATTGAACAGATGGGTTTCTTCAACGAGCTGTCTGTAACAGGTGAGAACACGGCCAAAATGTATCAGGAAAGAGGGAGGGATAGAGAACGAGAGAGAGAGAGAGAGAGAGAGAGAGAGAGAGAGAGAGAGAGAGAGAGAGAGAGAGAGTCCCGGTGGCACCATCTTGACCTCCGCCTCACTCACCTCACATGCCAGACTGTCTGCCAGACTTCCAATAAAATACCCTGTGTCGCACGCCGTCGCCACGACCCCGACAGCTATCCCGTTTAGCCGGCATTTGTGCAGCTGCAATAATGTCAGCCCCGCACCGCAGTGGCGTGACAGAGCCTGCGGCGTTACGGCGCCGTTTCGCTCGTGTCACTCTAATTAGTGACGCCATGTGTCACACCTGTCACTTCAGGGTCACGCCAGGGGGCTGGAAAAGGGCACAGGGGCTGAAGACACACCAAAAATCGGTGTTAGCCACGGGGATCAGTGTGCTGTTTTAGCATCTATACATACAACTCATTAGCTTATTAGCTTCTAGTGTGTCAGAGCGATATGTGGTTTTTCAAATGCTGGCCGTTGTACAGAATATGGATAGACTTTTTCATAGTTTGACCAGCGTAATGTTCAGCTTAGCGATGAAGGAATTTTTAGCGCAAGTATGTCGCATTTAAAGCAGTTTCACAAAAGTTAAACATGCATTGCACTCAAGCATGTGGCCTAAAACGTTTACCATTCCCACTTCAAATGCCACTACCACTTCAAATCACGTGTTGGCCTGTGGCCAGTCGAACCTTCTCTGCTGACCGTCCCTAACAGACTACCACTTCAGCTGTCTGAGGGGATACAGAAACTGGGCGCGGCCAATGCCCACTAATCCTCTCCATTAGTATCGACCATATGATATCGAGTACCAACTCGATAGAGCCGGGAACAAACAAATGTCTTTTAGGAGCTTGAGCTCAGGACTAATTGCGATAAGCATTGTTTATGGCAGCTGTGAACGTTTTCTACTGTAAGTACCACATGTGAAGTACGACCCGACCGCTGTGTTTCTGAACTTCAATAGTTTTCCGTGAACTCTGACAGCAGCGCTCGACGGTAACCTTTACAAGTGTGAGGAGTGGCCATGCGGGACTCTTGTAAATCCGGTCGGTCTGTCACGCTGACCAAGGCCCTAAATACAACGCTGTCTTTATCTATCCGTTGCGCCGTTAGTCCTGACGACTGCTTCTCGTCTATCAACTTGGTTGGCACCTTCCCGTGAGGATCCCTGGCTGGACTGATACCCTCTGTGCCCCGCTGTTGTATGTAGGTCTGACGACGGTGTCGGCGCGGCGGTGCCCGGCCCGGTCTGTATGTACGTTCCCCACCGTACGGACCCCTGCTGACCCCGTCTACTCCCCTGTTCCAGGCCTGACAGCGGTGCCGGTGGCACCCGAGCCCGACTATTCCGACTCTGAAGAGGAGAACCACCAGGCGCGCGCCAACTGCCGGCTGCCCTGCACCACGCCAGAGGGGCTCATCGTGCCACGCAAACTGGCCAACCCCTGCCTGGAGAGCGCCGACCGCAGGCAGCTGCACCGAGAGCTCAAGTTCAACGCCAAAACGTGAGAGCCTCCACCGTCGAGCGCCATACATTGCTGCTTTGGATAGTTACAGTCTACTTTGAATGCACACATTTTGGTACTGTTGAGCGTTACTTATTTACGGATAGTAGTCACCATTGTGCTAGCAAGCAGAGCGGACGCGGCTTAGCTCACATAGCCACTCCCAGTTACTTTCAATCGTTCCCAACCCATTTCAATTGCTCCCATTTTCATGGCTAGCCAGCCAACAGTTTCCTGTGCCAGCGACGCGTAAGCGTAACGTTCGCGATCACCAGCGCTTACCGGCAAAGTATGTCGCTTGTTGAGCTTCGGTAGCGCAAAATGCGCAGTGTGGTGTAGGCGCGGTGCCTCTTTTATCACTACTGTGTCACACATGATGTAACCCCGGGAATGACGCTAGAAACTAAGCCTCGAATGCCAAGTCACGATAGCTAGTGGCTTCACACCTAAAACACCACACGCGAAATGTTTGTGGTTATGCAAAGCGTATATGACGGTCATAGGGAAACGTATCGTATCGTATATTGAGGGCTTATCCACATGTGGCTATTATGGCCCAGTCATTTTACATGATACAGGTGCGTCGACAAGGAAGCATCTGCATAAGGAAGCATTACACATCGACATAATAAAAATACAGGGTAAAAAGGTGAGTGAGATGGCTTAAAAATACAGCTACGTACACACTACACATAATCTACTAATCAAAACAGTTGATCACCCTTCGCCGCGATGCGGACCCGGTGGCATCTCGTGGAAGCTGATTCCATGCCGCCGCGGCTCTATACGGGAAGAGCCGCCGCGTGGCTGTCGGGCGGTAGCGGGGGAGCTCGATTGCCGCAGCGCCTGCAGCAGTTGCACGCGTCAGGCGCTCAGACACAGCGTGGGGTTGTGTCATGCATCATGAAGATAAGGACATTACAAAGAAATGGCATAGAAAAGAAACGTAAAACGATGCTTTCGAGGCAGTACCCTGTTACTGTTTTCCGGAATGAATGGGTATTCTAGCTGCCGCTTAGCCCTTTGGCTACTTTTAAACGGACATTTCGCTTGCGAAAAGCTGCTCGTACACTCGTCGTATAACTGCTCATTGTAATTAGCTCGAATGTCTTGTCTTGTATTTTTCTCTTAGTCTTAGCATGTCGAATGTTGGAAACTATCCAACAGTTTAACCCGCGCACCGACGGGGGTCTGCGCCAACTTCGTACCGACGGGGGGGGGGGCGGATGACCGCCCCCCCCCTGAGATCTCGAGAACGAAGCAAGATGGCGACAAGCGGTAAACGGCAAGGGATACGCACGGACAAGGTCTACAATTTTTACAAAGGTCATTTTCAGGTCAGATCAAAGATGACGTCACAGGGGTCAAAAAAGTCAAAATGGCGGCGCTAGGTATGGAGAGAGTTTTTCTCGAATAACTTTCGAACTAGTCAATATAGGAACAAACTAAGGGCAGCATCGTGATCCTCTTGTCAATCCGCATCGAATGATATATATGTTGACCTCGAAAGATCAAGGTCAAAGGTTGACCTCAGGTCACGTGACCTCGAGGTTATCATGTATATCATTCAATGCGCCTTGACGAGCTGAACACAATGAGACCATCCGCGCGGCTGTATCTTGTTCCTGTACGGAGTTATTGTCAAAAAACCGCTGGTGACCTTTGATGACGTCACATGACCTTACAGCTGCCCAACAGCAAAACAGACCTCAAGGTAGTGAAGGTTGATCGTATATGAGGTCATGTATGGTTTATGGGGCCATTCCGACCCGTTTTAGTGGTAAAAACAGGGAGTTGAATTTTCCCCCATTGACTTATAATGGGGAGGTCGAGAAATTGACCTGACCTTAGGTCATCGATATCGATATTCCGAGATATACAAATTGTAGCTACTAATGACCTTATAACATCCTGCGACTTTCAAAGGCCTCCGACATCTACTGTAGCTCTGGCACGGTGACAAAGTTGCAAAAAAGTGACTTGAGGTTGGGTCATTCAAAGTGACCTGGTGACCTGACCTTAAAAGATAGGAGGTTCAAACTTGCACACCATGTGTAAAATTGATGAGAGAATAGTCGTACAAAATTTCGCTGCGCTACGCGCCGCGGTTTTCCCGCTATTCGCGAAAAACCTCAGGGGGGGGGCGGATATCCGCCCCCCGTCGGTGCGCGTGTTAATTTCTTGAAAAAACTTACAATTTAATTTCTTGAAATATTGTTTTCCAATAAATGCCACCGTAAAATAATCACGACATATATAAGACTATGTTCGTAACACAGTTCTTCCTAGTACAAAGACAAGTAGGAAGTGGCCTAGCGCTCACTTCCACCAGTACCCAGCCTTATCCGCGCCTCGGGCTGAGGGTGCCGGATGCTGAGCGGACGCGCTCCCTGTCAGATGTATGCCGGGGGTCACCCGGCGTGTGAGTCAGCGCCGACGTCAGCCCGTCAGCGGTGACGTCACAATCCGTCAGTGGCCGCCGCCGGTCAGATCAGAGGCTGACCGATGGGCTCCGGGGAACTGTTCCCAGCCCGGGGCTGCTGACGAGTCGTGTCAGCTGACCAGGGCTGCCTTCTGGCTTGGACCTGTGCTTTCATTGGAGTTGTTGGTGCCTTCTTATGCCCGCGGTTAGTACCGCCTCCTATCAGTCAATACCGCATCATGTCCGTGGCCAGTATCGCCTTTTATCCGCGGTCAATACCTACTCACTGCCGATAAATGTCCGTGGTTAGTATCGTCTTACGTCCTGATGTCCGAGACTAAATGCCTTCTGCCGACCGCCAGCGCCGGGATAGTGACCGTCGACCTTTTCCTTGGAGTCATTCACCGGAGAGCAGTCATGGCTGTGCCCTTCGTCTTCCTTCCATATGAATACGGAGGCCGTATGATACGGTCTCCGTATGCATGTTTAGAGCCGGCAGAGAGGGATTCGTTCTCCTGTCGTCAGATGAGAAAGTAGTCGCAGTACTGGTGCAGCGAGGTCGCCCAGAGACCTACCATTTTTCGACACACCACCCGTAAATCAATTGCCGCAATCACGCCCTGCGCGGGCGGCGACCCGTGAAGACCCTAGCCTGCCTGTCCCATGGGCTGTCTATTGACACGTGACCGTTGCGTAACGTCAACTCTACATATATAGTGCATGGGACAGAGCAGAAGTGATCGATTCGACATGGTGCTGGTTCGACATGTCTTTCACTGCATGTTGCATTTGGATGTCAAAGTCGGTATGACGGATTTTGACAGGAGTTTGTTTGTCTTGCTGGCCATCCAAGTTTTCCGTGAGGCTTTACACGGCGCCAGCCCTTGTGGTTGATATGGGTTTCAATCCATGCGTTTAAAATCACATGGACAGGTCTTATATGGCCATATGCCCGACAAGCAACTGCTAGCGAATTATTGCTAAGACAGGACTGGAGATGACAATGACATTTAGATGACACGCGTAAGTGTCCGTAATTGAGAGAGGTCTTGCTCCTGGTCCTCGAAAGAAATTTGCAGCATCCGTAGCTCTCACATTGTGTATTATCATTAGGTATTCCCACTGCGACATCATTAGAATGACATTCTGACGCACCGCATAGGTATCATGTAGCCTTAGCCATGCCGACAGGCATCATTATCATACGACCTGCCTTCCTGGGGTGTCGTATCTAGTTTCAGCGAAGGGAGCACCGCGGACTAACACCTCATTAACCCGCGCCCCGTTGGGCTCTGCCGAGCAACGCGCCCTGTTGGGGGGGGGGGGCAATTTGCCCCCCTAAGATCTCGAGAACCACGCAACCTAGCGACAAGCGGCAAACGGTGTCGGATAGCCCTATCAGGAAACTACCTTGTGACCCACTTTTATTGACCTAGGTCAAACCGATGACGTCACAGGTCAGGTCAAAAGTCGAATTTTCACCGTTTACAGGCATTTTAAGAAATGCGTTGTACAATCGAGTAAAATGCATTTCATTGAAAATCATCGATGGGGAAATATTCTTCAAACACATATTTTGCTATTTGAGGTCACTGATACTAGGTCAGGTCACAGAGGTCAGGTCACTGGGGGTCTCAATATGAAAGTGTCGTGTGATACATGTTTTATGGTCCATTTTACATGACAAATGCGATTATGTGGGTCAGGCAGCCTTTGGGGCCAGCTTAGGTCAAGGTCAGGTCAAGGTCAGGTCAAGGTCAGGTTAAATTAGGTCAAATTTCAAAGTTGATATTTTTGCATAAAATGGGTATCGATTCGATGCAGCTCGTCACGGGGAGTTCAATGGTGGTCTTTGTTTTGCCCTACGTGGTCTAGAATCGCTTAAAATTGATTTCAAAAATTTGACGTCATCATTTTTTGAACAGTTTTTTCGCTATAACTTGGCCAAAAAACGAGATATCGATCTGAAATTTGGTATGTATATAGAAGAGCGCAGGGACTATCACATATATTCCGGTTTTTTGAAATTCGGAAATTTTTTGGATTTTTTTCAGTTTTTCTAAAAAAATCAATTTTTTGAATTTTTGGGGTCAAAAACCCAAAATTTTGAAAATCCGAGATTGCATTTTTGTAGTGCCGCTTTTTTCTACTAGACCATATAAAGAAGTTTGAAATTGCTTGGTAACTGTAGATTTGGTGAGCGTTTCAAGATTGCATGTTTTTTGCTCATTTTTGCTCGAACATGACCTCAGTTTGACCACAATAACTCCTGACCTAAGGTGACCTAAGACTTGAAATTTGGTGTGAAGGTGTCAAATTGATGCCCTGGAAGGTACTGAAAATTTGGCGGCGCTGCGCGCCGCCGTTTTCTTGCTATTCAGGAAAAACCACAGGGGGGGCCAAATTGGCCCCCTCAACGGGGCCAGGGTTAAGTTTTTATGCTATAGTATCACAAGCGGTCATTGATAACATACCTACCTTAGGCGTTCAGCACTGTATAGATGTGTTGTTCGATGGATGCAGATAAATGACACCTGATGATTTTCACATGTATCGACAATCGATATGCTGTTTGAGAGATATTGCTGTGTTCTCACGGCTCCGTCAACAAATAGGCTGGGCAGATAAGCGATGATACGGTGACCTCATGCCTACACAGCATTGTATGTATACGTATAGTGTTCAAATAATGCTTGGTAATGTGCTGCCAGCGGTGCTTGTTTGCTAGCTGCTGTTAATCGAAAGTGCTTGAGATATAATCGGAATTTCTCAGCTGTAACCGGCAAGCATAATATCGCGAGGCACTAATAAAGTCAAGTACCTAGCCTAGAGACATTCCGATATTGACAATTGCTTTTAGCGAACACCTCTGACTCACAATGATTTTTAAGCGTTTTGAATGTCCTCGGCTTTCGTCGCCTTCGTTGTTATAAGACTCGATTAAAAATGTTTTAAAAACATATTTACTTTTTACATAAATGATTATATAATAAATAATAAATTCAACCAAATAGTTACTAATATTATATATCTACTTATCATTTAAACGAATAGTTGTATATGATTTATTAGAAATAAAATATGGAAAGAAAACAATTACTTTCGTCGCTGACTTTCGCTGATCACAAGCAGTCATACCATGGTATCAATGCATCCGTACGTTTGGTATGATTAGACGGAAATAACTCCAAAATTACATTGCATAACTATTGCCAATTGATCCTATTCGATGTTACCACGTCCTGTCTCGTCGTTAGGTATACCTTCTTAAGACCTTGCTCTATTGATGCCAAATGCCCATCCTTCCCTAATGTTCAGACGTTTGTCCGTACTTCGGCTCTGTGTACCGATAGCAGACCATTCCCGATTTACTCAAGTCCACCTCTACCGTCCCATTCGACCATTGCTTTGCTTTACTTACGTCTTTGTCCCCTCCGCAGCGGCCGCAGCGTTCTGAACCAGAAGAGCGAGCTGCAGCGGGAACTGGAGCGTCGGCGGGAGACCCAGCAGCGGCGCCAGGCCCAGCTGGTGACCGACACCAACCGCAGCAGCTTCGAGCGGGCGCTCGAGGAGCGGCTGAGGCGCGCCGAGCAGCCCCCCGTCCAGGTACGACGTGACATTTTCCTTGTCAGGTGAAGGGAGTATACCTAGCTAAAGTGAATGACTAATTATAAATGAGCGAGTGTGTAAATAAATCGATGAATTGGTAGATGAGGAATCGCTTGTAAGTGAATTGTTCGCGGAAAAGGAATGTGCCGTGTGCGATATATTCTTTAGAATAATGGTTCTTTATTCACATTGGAATGCTTTTAGAGAGCAATGCCGCATTGAATTAGGTGTCGATCTCGAGTGGCGCTCGCGGTTGAGGTCGTGAAATTTGATAACGAGCTGTATCCTGACATGTGAAGACCACCTGACCACCATGGTAGCGATAACCGCTAGGAAGAAGTGGGCACTAACTATGTTAGCCATTGTGTTGATAATGCCTATCATGAGGACGTTTTGACTTGTCTGAATATAAGTCATTTAATTGCGTTGGGTGTATCGTAACTAATTTTTGCGAGCCTATTTGACATCGGGAGCGTGTGCCCACCAAAAGCCAGCCTCCGAATCTGTCAGTGCATATTACAATATAGTCAAATGTCAATGCTAGTATGAGAAGTATGCAATACCAGTGGACACCGAACGCGAACTGGCTGCAATAAGCCAGGCTGAGCCGGTCAGCACCGTCCTGTAAAATTCGTGGCGTCGTATACAGCCGTGTGGCGCACTTCATCTGAACACTCCATAATGTATGAGGACCGAGTACCTACCTGAGCCCGAATTAAATGCCTTGTCAGGTTCCAGTTCACGATGATGCCCTGGGGCGCCCCCTGGCTACTCTGTGCACAGGATAAGCTGCAGATTCGCTGCATTGTGTGAGCTAACGTAACCGTATTTGTCTCTTTCCACAGATCGTGGACGACTCCCGGCCACCGTGTGACGTCACACCTGAATTCATGAAGGTTCACGCCAAGGTACGAGCGAATGTCAACACGCTGTCTTGAAGCCATTGCCCTGAGCTTGGCTGGAGACGGTCTACCGGAGAGGCTAAAACCGAAACTCAGATCCGCCCAGTGTCACCCCGAGGGGAGCTGCAGAGCTGCCGTAGCTTCAGTTGCAGAGTTACAGAAGCTGCAGTTGCAAAGCTGTGGCAGTATGCAAAGCTATATGTTTCCGGGGAGGACAATGACTGTAATACCTATACCGAAGGCCCGCTCTGGTTCTGAGATGACTGTGTGTGATGGCTTATGACTGTGTAATGTGTGTATCATAACTGACCGTCAGTGAGCTGTCAGTCGGCGTGAGGGTTGTGTTCCCGCTGAGGTCGGGCGGCCCAAATGCAGCCGATAGGTGTGCCACAGTCAGAGTGAGGTATTCTCTCGTAAGACGATTGATCGAGCCTGAACGGATGTCGGGGAGGTGCCTGCAAAGTGTAGAGCCGACAATAGTCAGTGTGTGGAGTAGTCTCGCTGTTATACGGGAAAACATGGCCGCGCTCTCAACATTCCTTGCGGTTGATTGATGTCTGCTATCGTGAGTCTACGAACATCCTCTTTCCTCGTAGATGACCTACCAGCGAACAGACCAGCGTATGGCACAGTGCGAGCGCCGCTACTAGCCGGGTGATGTGATAACTGATAAGGTTGTGAGAGATGGAGCCACCAGTACCGAGCCGCCCGAGGAACGCTGGGCCGCGCTACGGCATTGGCGAGAGCAGGACGAATGACTCGGCCAGGCGGACCGGTAGGGAGGAGGCCGTGACCCACGACTGAAATAACAGTGGAAACTGTGAGCTGGTTTGGATGGACGGGAGAGGGACTGGACGGGAGAAGGGCTGGGACCCAAAACCTCTATCCGACTACGGCTCCCCTGCGAATACCCCGAGTACGGAACCATAAACAATCTCACAGCTTTACCCAGAAGAATGAAGGTATGAACCAATGCTCCGATGTGTCATGTACTCCGTCTTAATGTGATGTCAGTTATTTTTATGTGCATTTTCTGTAGCATTGTGACAGGTAAGTGTGCGGTATTTGGTTTTGTGTAACGCGAACAAAGCTATGCTGGAGCTCTAAGATTGTCCTGAGAGTAACTCTGCTGCTTGCGGTTACAGCTTGTAGGCACTGTGCTAATATCGCTTTGTGCGTATCACGACACCGAAGCTGTTGCGGTTCACCTTTGCTTGCTTCAATGTATTGCCATGTCTTGCGAGCGATTTAGCATTGTATGCAGTTGTAAGTACCGACGTCCATGTGTAACATGCAACAAGAACATAAACAATAAAATATTTCCGTAATGATTTCTGAACTGCTGCGACGTCTTTTATACGAAAAAGAATACTGTTATCGGTACATGCATCTAATATCTATCTGATCATAATCAGAGAACACAGAATGAACAGAATCTATGTAGTTATCTCAACGTCCCGCTGTGGGCTGGTATAGCTGAACACACCGTCTCCCGTCTATATAGCTCGGCCTCCTGGGCCAACAAACGGTGGTGGCTCTGAGGCATTCTCTGTCAATAGCTGCCAGTTCAGCAGACATGAGCACGTCCTCAATGCAAACAAAGCCTGACCTGTGAAGATTATCTCTTGCGGAGGTATAGGCGTCAAACAGTGTTTCACCCTTGCATGAAATATCACACATGAAACCATTACATACTGATATATTCTCTGTTTATCATTCATACAACGTTGTGTCTGCGAAAATAGATCACGACTGGCTCGATACGACAAGAACAGCATTCAACACCCATCATTCAACATGAATAGTAAAACAGTTAACCCGCGCCCCGCTGGGCTATTCAGCCATACGCGCCCTGCTGGGGGGGGGGGGCAGATTCTGCCCCCCCTGTCTAACTTCCGAACCGATGGTCGTAGAAAGACGGGGAAAACGGCAATCGAAAGCTCTCAACAAGGCGGATCTTAAGAGCCCAAAATTTTTTGCTAAAGTAGGTCAGAGGTCAGGTCAAGGTCAGGTCAAGGGTACAAAATGCAAGTTTCTACAGTATCGGCCTTGCACCGTAGTTGCCGAAGAATGGACTGAGACTGATTGCCCAAAACGTGTTCTTAGACTACCAGGACAATATTCGTTGCATACAATGTCATTCAAAGGTCAAGGTCAAGGTCAGGTCAGGCCAGGTCAGGTCACCAAAAACAAAATATAGAAAAGGGCATGTGCGACACATGTTTTATGGTTCATTTTACTCATAGAATTCAATAGGCACACTCAATAAGTGATATGGACCACCTCTGCATGAATTTCAGGTCGAGGTCAGGTCAAGGTCAGGTCAAGTGAGGTCAAATTTTGAAGTTGGTTGTTAAGGCCCAAAAAGGTATCTATCTGATGCAGTTTTTCACGGCGAATCGAATGGTGCTATTTTTGTTTCCGTACGAGGTCTAGAACTTCCAAAAAAATCATTTTTCAAAAAATTTGTGTGTCGTGACGTCATGAAATTTTGAATAACTCCCACATTTTTGAACCGATTCTTCTGAAAATTGGTATGTAGATGCACATTGACCACTTCTCTGACATATATTCCGGTTTTTTCGATACACTCAAAATTTTGGATTTTATAACTATTTTCCCAAAAAAATCAGTTTTTTGAAAAAATTTGGGCCAAAATCCAAAATTTTCAAAAAACCGAGATAGCCATTTGATAGACAACGTGGAATCACGTATAACCTTTTTTGTTACGTCTTGATTCCTTTAAAAATGAAGATGTTAGCGGCGTTTGAAATTTTGCCGTTTTTGAGGCGAAAATGGCGAACATGACGTCACTAAAACGCCAATTTCTCAAAAATTTTCCGACGGATTTCGTTCAAATTTTTAGGGAACGTGTCAAATTGATGTATGATAAGGTACTGAAAGTTTGACGTCGCTGGCGTAACGCGTTTAGAAGTTATTGGCGAAAAACGGGAGGGGGGGCAGATTCTGCCCCCCCCCAGCGGGGCGCGGGTTAAACGTCAAGCAACTGATACATAGGAAGTTCCGGGTCCTCGTACCACATCTTGACTTCAAATACGTACAAATCGTAACAATCAAATTCACGCGCAAACGACAGTCGATGGTCACAACTCGCAGGTACCGCTTGTGGCAGGACAGCCGATCAGTGGGCGTCGCACCATCCTGTCTCCCACAGTCCCTTCGTCGGGTAGCCGTCGATGATCTGCTTGGGGTAGTCGGCCGGTACCAGGTCCTCCATCAGCTCCAGCACCCTGTCCTGCATCCTCTTCACCACGTCCGGCATCTGCTCCGCCAGGTCCACCCGCTCATCGGGGTCGGCCGTCACGTTGAAGAGGTACACAGGCTGAGGGTCTCCGTGCCGGCTTGCTGAAACGTCCATAACGTCCACCTCGTCCTCGTTATCGATGTTTACCGCATCGGACAGGTCTTGCACGGCGTCGCCGTTGGAGTCCGGGACCGGGTACCAGTCGTTGTAGCGTCCGGGAGATCCCCAGATCAGCTTCATGTCGCCCTGGCGCAGCGCGGCGCTGAAGTCGCCGTCGTCGCGCTGGTCTATGTTGTAGACGAACTCGTCGCGCGCGCTCAGAGACCCGGTCGACAGCGTCTCCCACTGGTCCACGCCGTCGAAGTTGAGGTCCGAGGTGTCGACACCGGCCAGCCGGAGGAAGGTGGGCGCCCAGTCGGTGACGTGGATCAGCTCTGAGCTCACGTAGCCGGTCTTCTGCAGCAGCGGAGACACAACGAACGCCGGTGTGCGGGTGCCGCCCTCCCAGAGTGTGCTCTTGAAGCCGCGCAGGGGCCAGTTGTTGCCGGCCGCTGTCACGTTGCCACCGTTGTCACTGATGAACGCGATCACGGAGTTCTCGTAGAGGCCGGACGCCTTGAGCGACTCGACAACTCGCCCGACGGCGAGATCGATGGCCGTCACCATGCCGCTGAACGTGCGACGGAGGTCGTTGGGGATGTTGGGGTAGAGCTCTTCGAGCTCCTCCGGCGACTGGACGGGCTGGTGGGCAGCCAGGAACGGCAGATACAGGAACAGTGGCTTGGACTTGTTGTGCTCGCTGATGATGCGCTCGGCGCGAGAGGCGAACAGCTCCGTCGAGTAGACGCCGCTCTGGTCCCAGTCCGGTTCGTCGTTGCTTCTGAGGTCAAGGCTGCCGTTCAGGGTGTGCGTGAAGTGGTCCTCCCGGCCGTTCCAGACGCCGTAGAAGGAGTCGAAGCCGCGGTTGTGGGGGAGAAACTCAGGCGCACAGTGGCCCAGGTGCCACTTGCCGACGGCGTGTGTGCTGTAGCCGACAGAGCGCAGCCGCTCGGGCAGCAGGGTGAAGTTGACGCTCAGACCGGTCGGCTGGCACGGCAGGTAGGCGCTGCGCTGTGACATAAAAACAACGTCACACAATCAGCCCAGCACACGTACTAAAACAGAACGGTCGGAGCCGTAGTATCATCGTCTTCGACGGCACGAGGGGGGTACGGCACAAGGGGGGGGGGGGTACGTTGGTACGACCCCCCTCGCGTTTGGCCCCTGATCGAGCTAGAGCTTCGCGGAAAAAACGAGCGTGCTGCCCGTCACGAGAGGAAGCCGATGATATCCAATTTCAAGGTCCTAGGTCATCGGGTGACCTTCCAGGTCAGGTCAATGACCCGAAAATCGGGGAAATCGGGACCTGTTAGAAAGTCGTAAAGTGTGGCTGCCATGGGGTTTTCCGGGGTGCTGATCACGAATATCGTGTTAGTTTTGATCAGAGATGATGTCTTTAAGCATTTAGACCAGGTCGGGTCAGGTCAGGTCAGGTCAACCGGTAGGGGTCGTGACGGGTATTCGTAATACGCGTCAACCGCCTCTGACAGCTTCGTAACATGTTACGAAGGCACAAAAACTACTTCGCAAATGTTCAAATGGTGCTAAATTCGAAATCAGCTCCAAAAACTAGCCTAGAAACATGTAAAACTCGAAAAAGTGAACCGAGGTCACCAAAGGTCAATGACCTGACCTGACCTTCAGGGGACCTTGACATCCACCCTAATGCATGGGAGCAACATCAAATCACATGTTTGAACGTTTGAAACCACGAAAAGCTTGCAAACGCGCGGCTAATGCGAGCCGACATACGCCGAATCGCGATTCCGGCCAAACATGGTCTCGGAAAGTAGGTCACAGGTCAAAGGTCATTTGAGTCAGGGTCATGAAATTTTCAGGGTAGGTGCAAAATTGATCAATGCGAGGGTACTGAAAGTTTCGTCGCGATCGGCCGCTTTTTATGCGAGTTATTCGTGAAAAACCTTAGGGGGGTTGCATCAATCCCCCCGTGCCGGCGAGGGTTAATCTGGTAAGACAACTCTGCCGTCAAGATAATATTGCTAGCGAATAACCAATTGTTTATATTTATACGAATAACCGTTTCAAAAGTTCATACTTCAATTTTTCCACTCTTCACTTTCATGCAGCCTCAGGCAACTTCAAAATGCAACATATAAAATAGATATACGCAGCGTTATACATTCATTCAACAGCATCAAAATGTCACTCCCCGTCCCTTCCCAGTTTAGGGACAGCATGCCGCACTCTAATGGACAGCCTTACACTGAAAACAATTTCACCCGAAGCTGGCGAATTAAGCGTTGCTCTGCGGGTGGTATATGTGTATTAACTCGCCATGTCCAGATTCTAGCTAGAGGGTAATCAGACTTGCCTGCCTTATTACTCGTAAATATGCACTGCACCCACAGTCTGCAGTAAGGTAGCTACCCAGCACCGGATATTGTCCCCGCGTGTGTCGAGTCATTGACACAGCCCTCACTGAAAGAGTTGGAACTACTCGAGGTATCGTAAACGCGTATCCGTGGATGGCGAACCTTTACATAACCTGCCCTGAAGGAGTTGGATCTACTGTTACAACTAGATGGCGTTGTCTCATACAGTTTTGAATTACAACAATTTTTTAACTTTTTTTTTGAACCAATGATATATTGGCACATTGTTTGGCGGTTTCCAAGTGGGGGCGAAAGTACAATTGTTAGGGTGCACGTTTAAAACCTCTGCAATATTCATCACGGGACGATTGGCAACGCTTTTTCTTCCGAAACTACCTAGTGAAACCATTTAGATTCTTATATAGGTCACGAAAGCAGCGGCGACACATCTTCTTGATTTCGGGCGGTCTGCATGACTGCCGGTGACTGAGTCTTGTCGAAATTTCTATGGGAATTCGATTTGACCTTTCCCACCGATGTGAAACTTTCTCACCGATGTTTTCTAGGTGTGAGATTGCTATAATATAGATATTTTCCCGCAAATATGGTCAAGCGTGGGAGTTTTTTTGGCCCTCTGGTCGGCGAAGGGTAGGCGTGGAGGGTAACCCCATCTCCTAGGGGTTTGTGGGGCGCTGCTGCCAGGTAGGCGTCGATGAATACCTTTCGATGGAGGGGTTGCGAGCCACTGGTGCGCGAATAGTCGTGGAAGGTTACTACTCTCCAGAGTGAATTGCAAAAGTGTTATGTCCTAAATTGACTCCTGGGAGGGTGGTTAAAAATGGTTGCGGATAGGGGTACCCGCGAGACACCGGTTTACTCGCCAGTTTTGGGTGAAATTGTTTTCAGTGTAGCTAACAGCTCGGCACTCCGGCTGAGGCGGAACACCGCGCCACCCGACTGACCTGGGTACCCATGTGGTACGGGTAGAGGCCGGTGAGAGCCGCCGACCGCGAGGGCGAGCACACAGGCTGGACGTAGCTCCTCTCCAGGAGGACGCCCTCGCCAGCCAGCTTGGCCAGGTTGGGCGTCAGGATATCCGAGTTGTGCCACGAGATGTCGTTGAAGCCTGTCGGAAAAAGAGTTATGAGAAGTTAATGGAACGCAATGGGTTGGAATAGTCTCACTCTCAACGTTGTGATCCTTGTACCGTTATGACCCTCCTTTGTGAAAACTCAAAATAGTGAATCGGTTATCGTGGGTCTACGAGAAAGCTGGAAGGCCAATAAAATTCAAACCGTATATGGAATTTTTCATTTCCTTTAAAATCCTATGTTTAGGTAGCCTAATTCTCGCTGCTTATTCCTTTGAATTCAACCAACCATTCGAAAAGTCAGACTCAAACACTTGCCTCATGTTTACTTTTGCTCACATGGTCTATCAAAAACACCGGGGTATTGTCAATGTCATTGCGATTGGCATTGCCATATGCCCTCGCCAGTGCACTGCATAGGTATGTATGTACAAAACAAAACTGCGTCATACCGTGACATGTTTACTAGCAAAGGTCCTTTCTTAGAAAAAAACTATATACCCACTTCTCTCTCTCTCTCTCTCTCTCTCTCTCTCTCTCTCCCTCTCTCTCTCTCTCTCTCTCTCTCTCTCTCTCTCTCTCTCGCTCTCTCGCTCTCTCTCTCTCTCTCTCTCTCTCTCTCTCTCTCTCTCTCTCTCTCTCTCTCTCTCACACACACCTCTATCTCACTACTCACCCACGTCATCGGCGACAATGAAGACAATGTTTGGCGGCGTTGACTCGGAGGCTGGCGCCGAGACCGCCACGCCAATCAGCACCAGAAACAGTGCGACTACCCTGAGAGAAGCCATAGCGACGCCTTGACGCCACCTGAGAATGAGTCGCCTTTTATAGACAGACTTTCCGATAGGCGACGCGCAAGGCGCAATAAACGGAGATGGGGTCTTTGCGTCAGTGGTTGAAGGCCACGGAGCCGAGACGTCTCACCGTGAATGTGCAATACGGAACCTTTGATTGTACGCGTGTATGATATCAACACTCGTGAGGAGGATGTTGTGACTCTGCTGTGATAAATTGGTAGATTGTGAGTTCTTGGAATATGGAATAAAGAGGGCGCCTTCATGGACTAAAACGTAAGAACCTAGGCATTGACGCTTGTGATTAATGTTATTTGACTCATCAGACTATCGATCTATATGTTCATCACTGATAATTTGATCAATGTCTGTGTTCGCTAGCCAAATTGTCAGGTAAATAAGTGCATGTAAATAAGTGCACCAGGCGCGTTTGGCGCCGAGCACTGGCCCGGCGCGGGATAAATCATTGCCACGGGCTAGCCTCGTGAACAGCTGGTAACCAGGCAGTGATTGTACCGTTTGTGCAATGTGGCCGGAGAAGTGAACAGTCAGCGTGATATACTATGGCACGATTCGCAATGTCGACACCTCCCCGTCCCGCTCACAGTTCTACTTGACAGGACACAGGCGTATACCGATTACAGACCCAGAGGCGGCAGCTCAAAGCGAGGATACATTTCCTTCTGTGCCTTCTTTCTGCACATCAATCGTATGATATGTAGGCAAGCAGTTTGTGTATCTGTCAGTGTGATCAAGTTACACTGACAGGACGGGCGGGCGCAAGAGATAATAGCCGTTTTCACGACGGGCTATCCGGCGAATGCACCTAATTTGACCAAATCTGCACCTAATGTCTGTTACAGCAAATATCTTGGTATTGTGAATTTATTTCAGTGTTTTAATCGATGATACTCTCTGATAATATGACAAAGCAGGCATATAAGTAATTACCGCAAGCCTAGTTCCATACTGCTACTAAGAAATAGTAAATACACTGAACCGAATTTGACCAAATCTGCACCTAATCTGCACCTAATCTGCACCAAATGTGCACCAAATGTGTACCAGATGGCCGTCGTGAAAACGGCTAATGGGGCGTTCCACGACAAATCGACAAATAAAATATTAATTTTGCACCCTCATATTTTATTCTTCGTTGAAAACTGGTGTAAAGGGTTGTGATGGGTGGGGAAGCCAGCTGTGGCAAGGATTTTTTTCTATGAACAACGGTTTCCGAGATATAGCCTCGGGCAATTCCTGGAGGTCACGCTGCAACCCTATGTTTGGCGGCTTATAACTCAGAAACTATTGGTTTTCTACGATAAAAACTTTATATGGTTCAACTCACAATCAACCAAAAAACATTTTGGCTATCTCGGATTTTCAATTTTTGAAAATTTTGGTCACGTGACCTTTTGACCTATTTTTCGAAGAGTGACCTTGATATTTTCCCCACTGAAAGTTGCAATTTTGTCTGATGACGATTAAAGCCTTATCAATTGTCATTCATATGCGATAGTAAAAAAAGTGGTTTTCGCCCTGCGTTGACCTCAGGTCAGGTCATTTTTATGACCTGTCCATTATTACGAGCGAGAGCGTCAGCGAGATCTCGAGAACAAAGCAAGATAGCGACAAGCGGTAAACGGTACAGGGTACACACGGATAAGATCTATAATTTTTACTCAGGTTATTTTCAGGTCAGGTCAAAGATGACGTCACAGGAGCAAAAAGGAAGTCAAAATAGCGGCACTACATACATATATGAAGTTTTTCTCGAATAACTTTCAAGGTATTCCAGCTAGGAACAAACTAATAGCACCATCGTGATCCTCTCGTCGATCCGCATCGAAACATATGTATGTTGACCTCGAAAGGTCGAAAGGTGAAAAGTTGACCTTAAGTCATGTGACCTAAGGTCAAGTTTTGACCTTTCGACCTTTCGAGGTCAACATACATCTGTTTCGATGCGGATCGACGAGAGGATCACGATGGTGCTATTAGTTTGTTCCTAGCTGGGATACCTTGAAAGTTATTCGAGAAAAACTTCATATATGTATGTAGTGCCGCTATTTTGACTTCCTTTTTGCTCCTGTGACGTCATCTTTGAACTGACCTGAAAATGACCTCAGTAAAAATTATAGATCTTAACCGTGTGTACCCTGTACCGTTTACCGCTTGTCGCTATCCTGCTTTGTTCTCGAGATCTCGCTGACGCTCTCGCCCGTAATAATGGACAGGTCATAAAAATGACCTGACCTGAGGTCAACGCAGGGCGAAAACCACTTTTTTTACTATCGCATATGAATGACAATTGATAAGGCTTTAATCGTCATCAGACAAAATTGCAACTTTCAGTGGGGAAAATATCAAGGTCACTCTTCGAAAAATAGGTCAAAAGGTCACGTGATCAAAATTTTCAAAAATTGAAAATCCGAGATAGCCAAAATGTTTGTTGGTTGATTGTGAGTTGAACCATATAAAGTTTTTATCGTAGAAAACCAATAGTTTCTGAGTTATAGGCCGCCAAACATAGGGCTGCAGCGCGACCTCCAGGAATTGCCCGAGGCTATATCTCAGAAACCGTTGTTCGAAGAAAAAAATCCTTGCCACAGCTGGCTTCCCCGCCCATCACAACCCATTAGACCAATTTTAAGCAAAAAATAAAATATGAGGGTGCAGGGCACTTGTCGATTTGTCGTGGAACGCCCCTAATGTCAATCTCCGCTGATTTTGGATCGTGGCCCGCGCTGCCCGATATACCTGACCCGCGCATGGCGAGGGGTTCTAATGAGTTTTTCTGCAATATTTTCCAAACTGTTGGACGTATCGACACGAACAGTTTCAGTACTCTTTGCTAGATCGATTTGACAGCTCATGACAAAATAAAAAGCTTTGGACCTAGATATCATAGGTCTGCCGGAAGTGACGTTGAAGAGACGTCATGTTTGGCCGATTGGGATGCAAACCCTTGATCTACGATAGTCTCTGTCAAGAGCCTGTATAGTTTCTGAGTTTGCAGCAACTCCATTCGCATGAGAGGACTCGGGATTCACAGGGCTATCAAACTACAATCTCGAAGTTTCTTCGGAAACGTACAAATAAAGTATCAAAAACAATTTTTAAGTTGGTCCCTATGCTTCTTTCACTTAAAGGGACAGTATCACCATTTTGATGAAATTTGACATTGCATAGGCCCCACCTTTCTGGTCCGGGAACTGAAGACCGATCCTCGAAGCTCCACACCGTTATCCCGCTATCGCCGCTCAAAGTACGAAAGGTGTACCACACTTTGAATCGTGCTTCACTATCTTCACTGTTTAAATGTTTTGCGCCGTTTTGAATTGACCGCCAGTAATAAAACTTTTACCCTGGTCATTTCATCAAATTTTATAAAGCCAAAACGTTTTTCGCACTTATTCATCACCGTTAAATTCATTAAATAGTCGTAGGCAATTTCCGCTGTTTCCTTCGGATTCTAGCGGCTCAACAAAGGAATTCCTCCAGCTTGAATCACAATCTCCCTCCAATGTATGACGTTTATCACGTGATTGTCACGTGATATTTTCTCCCATTGTCATTGTCACGTCCAATTGTCACTCCCTCCAATTGTCACGTTATATTTTTATAGGCAATACCTAAGGCTACCTCTCCCTAAGGACAACTCAATCAGAAGAACGACCGCGTAAGCGTAGCGTCAATAATGTATTATCTGCGCCAGTTCTGTAGTAATTTTGCATGCTTCCAAACTGGCGGCCATGCTTGTATAGTGGTGGTTCGCTCATGAAAATGAATCATGAAAATGAAATGTGGTTGCAATATTTTTCACTGAGTTCGGTCCTCAAACTATGTTTTTCTGATTCAGAAAAATAAGAAATGCTAGTAAAAAAAAATCAGCTCCATACATGGATTTTTTTTTTCGATGATACTGTCCCTTTAAGTAAAAAAGAAGACGGAACATACGGGATTATAATATATATATATGTATATATATATATATATATATATATATATATATATATATATATATATATATATATATATATATATATATATATATATATATATTCGTATAGTTTGGCAGAAGGTTTTCCTTTATTGCAGTCTCATTAAAGACCAGGGCATTTTCAGCTTTCACCAGTTTCCGTGTGGTGGCTTCGATTTGTCGGAATGTTTTTCGTTGATGTTTCGGTAGTTTAAATAAAAGTTCACCAATGCTCATGATCTATTAACGTTTCAAAACACTCATGTTTCATCTTCAGAATAAAATGAGCAAGCATACAATCGTTACATATACAGAGTCGGTTACATCGCGTTCGAATGGTCATTAATTCACACTTATTTTTGCACAATCTAGCATTTGAATAATAGTTCAGGTGCACGCGACATTGCTTTCCAAGTATTGTCGAAATACTATCGTTCATTCTGATACTCACATTAAAACCTTTTTACAATTCATACATACACATAAAGACACATTCTTTCATCACCTATACAATTCTTCACCCACTCCACAGTGCTAAAGTAACAGCAGATGAGGCTATCTGTTTGTTGATTGTGGGCGTTTTCTCCCTGATGTGTAGTGCTTCGAGAATCCGCAGTCGCTTTGGATCGTTGCATGATGCGATGATTGTCGTGTTCTCAACGAGTTGTGTTCGTGTCAAATGTGAGTTGTGGTGTATGCGCGAATGTTCTTTTGGTGAGCCTTCCCTCAGGTGCATTGTGATACGCCGGGAGAGTGTCGTGGTTGTGGCGCCAATGTATATATATATATATATATATATATATATATATATATATATATATATACATATATATATATATATGTTTATATATATATATATATATATATATATATATATATATATATATATATATATATATATATATATATACATATATATACATTGTATATATATATATGTACGCCATATATATATATAATATATATATATATATATATATATATATATATATATATATATATATATATATATATATATATATACGGGATATTAATAATACGGGAATATACTCTCTAAAACATCAGAAGAAACAACAAAATAGTAGATAGGCGTAAAAGCAAAGCTTAAATTAAAGCGCCCTTTCAACAGTGAACAGAGAAGAAACAACATAGGTACAATTAAGATTGCACATAGATGATTACATTGAGTAAGCTTACAACATAAGAAAACATAGCACACAAAACGTCAGACACGCCCGCCCGCCATCCACCCGCCGAGCAACCCATCACAGATGCTTAGCTGGGTGACGAACGGCCTCTTCTTTCTTTAGGACGGAAATACCACCAAACATCGGGTAACAGGTGTTAGGTGTACATGACTCACCGAATCGGAATATTGCACATTTGACCCCTTTTATGCCCCTGAGGTCATCTCAAGTCATGAAAGGACTCGAACAGAAGTCTTGACAATGACTTTAGATAAAACATGCTAGAGTGCTGCAAACACCATGAATGCGTTCAGCTCAACGATTCGAATCGACTGATATGCAACATGATCTTTGGCTTTTCTGTGTCCTGGGCCTAAGGTCAAACCTTTAAGTTGACCTTTTTAGGTCATCTTAACCCCCGCCCGTATCGTATTGGTGTTTTGCTAGCCGCGAACGTAGGTACACTGAAGACTTTTTTACCGTTTCCTGGAGGCCAGTGTTCGCCATGGGCCGGGCCAGCCCAATGGGCCATGGGCTGGGCTGGGCCCTCAAATACAGTGGTTTCCGCATGCAATAGGATGAGCGATGAACGATAAACGATAATTATCGCTGTTAAGTAAATCGGTTATCTTTATCGTTTATCGCTAAATTTTCAAAATTATCGCTCATCCACTTATCGCAAGTTACAAAAATTATTAACGACAAACGATAAAATGTAAAACGGGATGATGGAAAAATGGAAGACGATCGACAGTGTATGCTGCGCGACAGTAAGTGTGCGCAACCTGTTGCCATCTGCTAAGTGTATAGATCTGCAAATAAGCTTTAAGTACACTTATTTAAGCTGTGTTTCTTATCGCATTTGTTATCGCTGTTAAAAAACAATTATCGTTTAACGTTTCGTTATCGCTGTTAAAAAAGCAATTACCGTTATCGTTTTATCGTTTTATCGCTATCGCTGTTAATTTGTTGCAAATTTTTATCGTTTATCGTTTATTGTTATCGCAAACCTTACTTATCGTTTTATCGTTATCGCAGGTCCGAAAATTAGTTATCGCGGAAAGCACTGCTCAAATATGAAGGATCGATGGGCTGTGGATGGGCTGAACCAAGAACTGTAAAGTGGAGTCAGGGGTTCGCAACTCAGATAAAAACTATAAATACATAGCTTATTCTGTGCAAGACTAAAAAACGAGTTAATAAAGCACGCGTGCAATGTGCATTGCTGCTCGCAAGATTGTTTCTTTGCTTCCTATGGGTACCTGTGTGGTGTCAATAATTTGTAAACCATTCATTTTTGACGGGCTGGGCCGGGCTGGGCTTTGACGCTTTTACCATGAATGGGCTCGGGCTGGGCCGGGCTGTGAACCCATGGGCCTGGGCCGGGCTGGGCTGAGATTTTGTGGCCCGTGGCGAACACTGCTGGAGGCTAAACCCGCCATAGCATGGTAGCTTGAATCCGTCGCGATCAGCCGCTTTTTACGCGAGTTATTCGCGAAAAAAAAACTTAGGGGGGGTTGCATCAACTTGAAAAGGGGGAGAGTAAAGTCCGTTCCCCCTTTGCCGTTTCGCCCCTGATCGAGCCAGAGCTTCGCGGAAAAAACGAGCGTGTTGCCCGTGACGAGAGGAAGCCGATAATTCCCAATTTAACCCTCGCCGGCCGAGGGGGGGGGGGGGGGCGGGTGCCGCCCCCCCCCCATAGGGTTTTTTCGCGATAGCTCCGAACACGCTGGCGATAGAAAGCTGAAACTTGGCATACCTGACCTTTGATTCAAGCCGGATCTTTTGACACCAACCGCATTTTTGGGTCAGGTCAGGTCACTGACCTATGACGTCATAAGTGAACCTCTGCACGGTCTTCAGATGTCGCAACTTCGCAACGCCCTCGCTGCCAGAGGAGATGTCACAGGGAAATGAAACTTGCAGGATCTAGTATCCATTATGAGTCTCACAAGTTGTATATCTCGGATTTTTCCTAAAGGTCATATTAGGTCAGGTCATTTTCGTGACCTCACCATTATAAGTCAATGGGGAAAAATGAAAACTGCTATTCTGGCGCCGGGAACGATCTCCAACTATCTCAAGCACACAGAATCGTGATTTGATGCACTCCTTGCAAGGTTAGATGTGTCACTTTTGCAATGTTGACCTTGCGTGACGTCATTTATGACGTCATCAAGGTCATATTAGTTTTTCGTCAATAACTCTTGATCAAATTGAGCTAGCGAGTCGGGAAAGCCACCAATGGACTCAGGAAGGCCTGCCGAATCGAATGATATGCGACATGACCTCTTTCGACCATCTTCGTGACCTGGGGGTGCTGACCTGACCTTGACCTGAGGTCAACACCCCAAGTTGACCTGACCCGGACAAAAAGTATATCATTCGACGCGCCTGAGCGAGGCGAACACGATGCTGCCAAAATCGGCGCTCTGCGGCCGTTTTTTGCGAAGTTATTCACCAAAAACTGAACCGTACCTTGGGGCACTTGACCTGACCTCAGAGGTCACCGGTTGACCTAGGACCTTAAAATCGGGTACCAATCTCTGCGTCTCGTAACGGCGCACACGCTCGTTTTTTCCGCGACGCGCTAGCTCCACCAGGGGCGAAACGGCGAGGGGGGGGGGTCGTACCCGCCCCCCCCCCTCGGCCGGCGCGTATGTAGAAAACCAATAGGTCCGGCGAGGGTTAAAGGTCCTGGGTCATTGGTTGACCTTCCAGGTCAGGTCAATGACCCAAAAGTCGGTAAAATACGGACCTGTTAGAACGTCGTTAAGTGTCGCTGCTATGTTTTTTTTTGGGGGGAAAGGGGGGGGGTAATGTGGTGCTGATCACGATGGGGTGCTGATCAGTGAAAAGCCCACTTGGGTGCGGGCTAAGTTTATCAGGGTTTCATTTAAAGGGACCCTCCCACCTTAACATTAGTTTTGAGTTGAGATAGCCAAGTTTGCGGCCAGGCTCAGAAACCACCATTTATCCTGGTCGCAACCCCCGCAGCTTTATGGTGTTCAAGAAATTTCTTCCCTTTACTTGCAGGGTGGGACCAGCGTGGTCCCTATCTCTTAACCATTACGGGAATCTGATGACGTCATCAGGCTTTCGAACGTCCGTTAAATGTTTGACCAAAACGTTTTGTAGCACGCGGTGGTATATGCTGCTTTGCGCGCAACAAATGCCGCACTTTCAAATAAAGTCGCTAGGAACAGCGGAGATCCCAAAAAGTAAACAAAAGTAAAAGTCTAATATCTTGAAAACCGGTGAATATTTTTCGATGAAATTTGGTAGATATTCGTTTTTGCTCTTTCTGAACCGAGCGACATCACTTTCATGCCAATTCATTAACTTTTTGAAGGTGGGAGGGTCCCTTTAATGACCTCCTTCCATTTGCTTTGACGAAAAAAAATGTGAGAATTTGGGCTGCATTTTGCTAGAAGCGCCTTTGTGCAAACAGTAGAGAAAAAAGAAGGGAAATATTATTTGGAAGCATAGTATTCATTTGTAGTATTCATTTGGAAATATCTTAGTATTCATTTGTCACGCAACTGTTTCAAAATACACGCACAATCGCGAATGTTTCCTTGCTGTTCGCTAACATTTCAGACGACACACTCCTTTTTAGCAGTCGCAATTTGCCTAGCAACGGACTGCGGTCTTTTGAAAAACGGCCTCTGTTGCCTGGCAACCAGTTGAATAAACCTTCATGACCCTGTGTTCGCAATACAAAGCGAACAGACTCCTGGTTACGTCAGACTGGGTTGCGGTTCTCTGTTATTAGAACCTTGCGTTGAAATTGGAGAGCGTTACGGTTCATTTCCATTTTAAGGGGTAGGATACTAGGATCTAAGCAGTATTATTTAAACTTGAAGTGTTGTGGCTTTGAGGGGCCAGGGACAATGGCACTTGTCTTAGAATAAGTTGTGTTGAGCGATGCATGTGTTTTGGTTTCGTGAATTTGTCCAGAGGGCTGTTCACGGGCCCTGTGTGCGGTCGGACCGCACACAGCCTCGAAGCTCCGCCCACTGCGTCCCTACGTCAGTCTTCCGTCACCGTACACAGCGATCTTGTGGCCGGTCGGGACTGGCCACAGCGGACCGTCCAGTGTCCACCGCACGCAGCCGTGACTTCAGAACCGCCTACCCATCCCCTACCCCCACGCCTGCTGGAGGCACCGCACACACCGCACGCAGCAGTGTGCGGTGCCCGTGAACACCCCTCAGACTTAGAGGGTGCAGCGCGGTCGTCACTTTCCGAAATTTATGGGTAGGGCTCTAATAATTACTTTCAGGGTAGTAAAGCCATTCTTACCATCCTCCACCACCATAGGGTTAATGTTGAAATTCTGTAATCATAGATAGGGCTCTGGCCCTACCAAGCCTAAAGAAAACGACACCCATGGGGTGCAAACTGCAAAAAGCCGTTATGGCTGAAGAAGCGAAGCAGACATTGATATAAGCCACGGAGTTTGACCCCACTTGATGCACGGACTACTTGCCTACTACCTAGGTCATGTTAGGTTTTGTTGTTTTTTGTTAAATTTGACATATAGGTAGGTAGGTACCAGTTTCCTGAGTCAAAACAGGACAGATGTTGGTATTAGTTAACAAAGAGTCAGATCATCAAAGCAATTATAAAATGCTTACCAGATAATATATTTTGACCTGACTTCATATTGGATAGTTGTTCAGGGCGCAACCAAGTACCTACAAAAGCACCTGTGCAATATTTACCATTACCGCTGATTAGGTACCACCACACACTCTAGTCACCATTTGCTGCATTGCATGAATAAACTCCCTAGGTTGAATGAAAACACATTACAGATGCAATTTAATATTGTTATGGAAGTGACATCAATAAGCGTAGCATAGCAGTACTACTACTGTGCCAAAGGCTATGTTGTTGGAGATATTGCAGGCAATGGTAAATGAAATCGTTGAGGTTAAGTGATGCTATATCAGACTTCAGCTGCATTGTTGATGCTAAAAAAGAAAGTGATTCAGATCCATCCAGAAGTGTGACAAGATTCCGAAGTTCTTTGCTGATACACCAAGCTTGTTTTGTTCACAGGCATGCCTGCCCATCAGTAACAAATGGTGTCTTTCCAGATGTATCATCTCTCCTCCAGGACAGCTCTCAGTAGATTGGTTGCTGGCCTGCATTATCCCTCAGCACACCATGGAAACCTCCTATCATCACATGCTGGTAAAAGGTGAAAGGTCTTCTTCAAATATTTTGAAGAGTAATGTAAATAATAAAGTAATCATTAGTTTCTGTTTGTTTTTGTGGCACATGCTACTAGCTCTTTTCTGCTTTAAATATGCTCACCATTTACATTCATTCTCACATTGCATGTTAGGGGGCATGAATGAATGTGCTTGTAATTGGTGTTTTTGTAGGAGTCAACGTCTTTCCCTTTCCTACTATTCAGTAAGGCTATTTAGTAAGGCTAAGGCTATATCATGAACTGTTTAGCACTGCCTTGGTACACATTATGTTAATAATTAGGCTTGATAACCTCACTATCATAAGTAATAAACAGCAAAAGAAAAGGTTGGATATAGGCAGCTCAGGAGCTTTTGGTTATTGTCATTTTCAAACCCATATTCAATGTTTGAAAAAGGTATGTCCCAAGAGCTCGTTGATTATGCTTGCAGCCTTTTTCCTGTTGAACTATTGTGACAATTAGGCTAACAATCTCCTTTATTGAGGCCACCTCTTACCCCATTCCCTGAGCCAACCAGTGCCAGAAGCAGCAGCATGTACACAGCCCCACAATGCAGTGGTGTGGGTGACCGGTGTCCGCCCGTGCTCCACCGACAGATGCCTGCAGACCGGGCTGGGCCACACCGCCGCGCCCGAGGGCCGTCGGCCCGTCACCCGACTGCAGAAGTACGTGTTCGGACGGTATGTAGAGTACCTCCAGCGCTTCCAGCGAGCGCTGGAAAACGAGTTTCCGACCGCCTTTCGACTCTACCGTGTCTTCTCGGTCGGCGTCAAGGACTTCGCACGAGATGTCAAGTCGTTCGCGCTTCTGGCGCGGAAGGTACTTACTTGTTTTTGTTTGTTCTGTGTGTGCTTGTTGTTGTTGTTGGGGGGGGGGGGGGAGAGGCTGTGATCAGTGATGTATGGTTATAGGTCATCTGCTCTATTAGTTGCTACATTTGTTCAAGTAAAAACTTTTGGCTACCGAACTTTTTGGACAAATATTTACGCATATTCACTTTCTTATCAGGCGCGTAACCACCACTGGGGACACTGGGGACCGGTCCCCAGTAACTTTTTGGTTACTGGGGACCGTCCCCAGTAAAACCGACAACCTCCTCAATTTGCGAAATTGTCTCTAAATTGACGTGAAGAGTAATATGTAGTCAACGGAAGACAAAACTATGGATGTTTTGTTTAGTCAGCGCCCGGGTGGGCCTCTCAGCCAACTTCACCATGGTGGGGGATGGGGGCTTTTTGGCCACACGAGATTATCCCGGAAAGTAAGCAAACTAGAAAGACGCGGTATAATCTAACAGATAGCTCGCTACAGTATCTTTCAGGATTACCTATGTCATTTTTGATTAGGTCATCGCTGAGGTCACTGGAGGTCACCAATGATGTAAAATTTTCACGAACTAAATTTCAAAATTTATTAAAAAAAATGTTTAAAATTTTCCCCAATTTTGACAACTTTTCACAAATCGGCATATAAATCAGAAGTCAATAGAGCTGCAGTGCTGCGGGAAAGCGCATTCGATAGCTCTTTCAAAGGCCTTTCTGAATAATGTTCTCAGATTTGACCTGAGGTCAACGGTTTAGCTTCCAGGTGGGCGTTTTTTTGCGGTGAAGGTTTTTGTGTCATAACTTTTGACTCAAAACTTGTATAGCGCTGATTTTACCGGCATCGCGTTTGTCTCGTCGAGACGCGTCGAATGAACTATAAGTTGACCTGAAAACGTCAACTTGAAAATTTAACCCCTGGTCCAGGTCACGAAAAAAGTCATGTTGCATGTCTTTGGATTGGTAGGCATTGTTGAGCTGAACACATTTGTGGTTTTTCAGCTCTTAAGCATGTTTCTACCTAAAGTTGTGGTAAAAAACTGCTGGAGATGTTTCATGACCTGAGATGAGCTCAGGAGCATAGAAGGGTTCACAAGTGCAATTTTTCGGTTCAGTGTGTCTATAGGGCCTTGGTGTCATGTTTGCCTGTGTCACGGTGTTTGAATGCGTTTCCGCCGAAAGAAGAGTATTTCAATTTTCTCCCAATGTCATAATAGAGAAGTCGTAAAATTGACCTGACTTTAGGTCACCGATGTGAAAGTTTGAGATAACGGGTGTCAAGTCCAAAATGAGACAAAATTGAAATCGCTCTATTTTCAACCTCCCTTTAGATATTCACCTGAAATTTGGACGGAATG